>NC_037668.1:184895799-184975021 GCF_003255815.1 Theropithecus gelada
TTTTTTTTTTTTTTTTTTTTTTTTGTATTTTTTTTTTAAGTAGAGACGGGGTTTCACCCTGTTAGCCAGGATGGTCTTGATCTCCTGACCTCGTGATCCGCCCGTCTCGGCCTCCCAAAGTGCTGGGATTACAGGCTTGAGCCACCGCGCCCGGCCTGTAGTATATATAGTTTTAAGTCAGGTAGCGCGATGCCTCCAGCTTTGTTCTTTTGACTTAGGATTGTCTTGGCAATGCGTGCTCTTTTTTGGTTCCATATGAACTTTAAAGTAGTTTTTTCCAATTCTGTGAAGAAAGTCGTTGGTAGCTTAATGGGGATGGCATTGAATATATAAATTACCTTGGGCAATATGGCCATTTTCACGATATTGATTCTTCCTATCCATGAGCATGGAATGTTCTTCCATTTGTTTGTGTCCTCCTTTATTTCATTGAGCAGTGATTTGTAGTTCTCCTTAAAGAGGTCCTTCACATCCCTTGTAAGCTGGATTCCTAGGTATTTTATTCTCTTTGAAGCAATTGTGAATGGGAGTTCATTCATGATTTGGCTCTCTGTTTGTCTGTTATTGGTGTATAGGAATGCTTGTGATTTTTGCACATTGATTTTGTATCCTGAGACTTTGCTGAAGTTGCTTATCAGCTTAAGGAGATTTGGGGCTGAGATGATGGGGTTTTCTAAATATACAATTATGTCATCTGCAAACAGGGACATTTTGACTTCTTCTTTTCCTAATTGAATACCCTTTATTTCTTTCTCTTGCCTGATTGCCCTGACCAGAACTTCCAACATTACATTGAATAGGATGGTGAGAGAGGGCATCCCTGTCTTGTGCCAGTTTTTAAGGGGAATGCTTCCAGTTTTTGCCCATTCAGTATGATATTGGCTACGGGTTTGACATAAATAGCTCTTATTATTTTGAGATACATTCCATCAATACCGAATTTATTGAGAGTTTTTAGCATGAAGGGCTGTTGAATTTTGTCAAAGGCCTTTTCTGCATCTATTGAGATAATCATGTGGTTTTTGTCTTTGCTTCTGTTTATATGCTAGATTACATTTATTGAACTGCGTATGTTGAACCAACCTTGCATCCCAGGGATGAAGCCCAGTTGATCATGGTGGATAAGCTTTTTGATGTACTGCTGGATTCAGTTTGCCAGTATTTTATTGAGGATTTTTGCATTGATGTTCATCAGAGATATTGGTCTAAAATTCTCTTTTTTCGTTGGGGATTCCTTTTAATTTATAGGTTAACTAAGGCAAAATATCAATTGACTATGATGTTGAGTCAGTTTTTGGCAAATTATATTTTCCCAGAAAAGTATCCAGTATGTCAGCCTTTACAAAGCTGGGGGAGTTCCCAAGACCACCCTCAGTTTCAATAATTTGCCAGGGACCAGGCGCGGTGCTTACAGCTGTAATCCCAGCACTTCGGGAGGCCAAGGCGGGCAGATCACAAGGCCAGGAGATTGAGACCATCCTGGCTAACACGGTGAAACCCCGTCTCTACTAAAAATACAAAAAAATTAGCCGGGCATGGTGGCAGGCACCTGTAGTCCCAGCTACTGGGGAGGCTGAGGCAGGAGGATGGCGTGAACCCAGAAGGTGAGCTTCCAGTGAGCTGAGATCGTGCCACTGCACTCCAGCCTGGGCGACAGAGCGAGACTCCATCTCAAAATAATAATAATAATAATAATAATAATAATTTGCCAGTACACTCATAACTCACTAAAAGCTGTTACATTATGGTTAATGGTTTATTATAGAGAAAGGATGCAGATTAAAATCAGGCAAGAGAAGAGGCACATAGGGCAGAGTCAGGAAAGTTCCAAGCACAATGCTTCCAGTTGCCCTCTCCCTGAGAAGCCATGAAAAATGCTACTTTCCCCGGCAGCAATGTGTGACAATACACACAGAGTATTGCCAAACAAAGAAGCTCACCTGAGCCTTTGTGTCCAGAGTTTTTACTGGGGCTCAAGAACACAGACATAATTGACTGTCCATGGGGCTGACCTTTACTCTCTGGACCCACAGGAGGTAGAGTAGATACCGTGTGCCCCCAGCTCCCATCATAAATCACATGGGATTTGACTGTCCAGGGTGGCCTAAGGCTCCCAGGTAGACAAGGACACTCTTATCAGGCAGGACCTTCCAAGGGTCCAGAGCTTACCTTCCAGGAGCCAGGACAAAAGCCAAACCTCTTTGGGTAAGGTTAATTCTTAACTATGTAAGTTTTTAAATTTTCTTACATGTAGTTGAGCCAAATAATCCCTAAGGATTCTTTTAATTTCCTCTATCTATGGTTATTATCCCTTTGGCATTTCTTTTTTTCTTTTATTTTTTAAGAGCAGGGTCTTGCTCTGTCAACCAGGCAATAGCATGATCATAACTCACTGCAGCCTTGAACTCCTGGGCTCAAGTGATCCTTCTTCCTCTGCCTCCCAAGTAGCTGGAACCACAGTCACACACCACCATGCCTGGCTAATTTTTTTTTTTTATTTTTTTTTAGAGACAGCATCTCGCTATGTTGCTCAGACTGATCTTGAACTCCTGAGCTCAAGTGATTCTCCCACCTCAGCCTCTCAAGTACCCCTTAGCATTTCTTATTTGTGCTTCCTCCTTTCTTTTCTCTTGAGAGGGTTAGCTGACAATTTAGAAATCTTACTGTTTTTCCAAAGAATTTTATTTTGAATTTATTTATTATGTATCAGTTTATCAATTATAAAATATTTTTGTCTTTTAATTAATTGATTTCTGTTTTAACATTTATTAATTCCTTTCTGCTTTCTTGACATTTATTGCCTTTTTTCTAACTACTTCCATTGGATGCTTATTTCATTTTCTCATTCCTGTTTGATTTTTTATTAATTCATTATAAGACTATGCATATAAATCAGAGTCATCCAGAGAAACAGAACTAATCAGATATCTATGTAGATATGTATTAATTTGTTATGAGGAATTGGCTCACACAATCATGGAGGATGAGAAGCTGTAAGATCTTCAGTCAGCAAGCTACAGATGCAGGAGAACTAATGGTGTCATTCCAGTCCAAGTCTGAGGGCCTGAGAACCAGGAGAGTTTATGATATAAGTTCCAGTCCAAGTCTGAGTCTGAAGACAGAAGATTGATGTTCCAACTCAAAGATAGGCAGAGAGAGAGAGAGAAGACTCTCTTACTCTGCGTTTTTGATCTATTCAGGCCTTCAACGAGTTGGAAGAGGCTCACCCACATCACGAAGGGCAGTCTGCTTTACACAGTCTACCAATTTGAACACTAATCTCACATAGAAACACCCTCAGCCAGCATGGGGGCTCATACCTGTCATCCCAGCACTTTGGGAGGCTGAGACAGGTGGACTGCTTGAGCCCAAGAGTTCAAGACCACCCTGGCCAATGTGGCAAAAACCTCGTCTGTACTAAAAATAGAAAAATTAGCTGGATGTGGTGGTGCACACCTGTAATCCCAGCTACTCGGGAGGCTGAGGCATAAGAATTGCTTTAACCTGGGAGGCAGAGGTTGCAGTGAGCCAAGATCATGCCATTGCACTCCAGCCTGTCTGACAGAGCGAGACTCCATCTCAAAAAATAACAATAATACAAAAATTAGCCAGGTATGGTGGCATGCCTGTGATCTCAGCTACTCAGGATGCTTAGGTGAGAGGATCACTTGAGCCCAAGGGGTTGAGGTTGTGGTAAGCCAAGATCTTGACACTGCACTCCAGCCTGGGTGACAGAGCAAGACCCTGCCTCAAAAAATAATAATAATAATTTAAAAAGAGAAACACCCTCACAGGCACACCCAGAATGTTTGACCAAATACCTGGGCACCTTGTGTCCTAGACAAGTTGACACATAAAATGAACCATCACACTACACATTTTCCTCTGGACAGTGCTTTAACTGTACCTCCTAAGTTCTGGTAAGTGATGTTTTCATTATTGCTGTTTTATAGATAATTATTCCATCTTGAAAGTGTCTTGTGGCTTACAGCAGGAATATTTTGCTACTAAATTTTGACCAAGCAGTAAGTACAATGACTTGCCTTTTCATATGAGGTTGACCTGATTCTTATGAGGCCAATATGAAGGTGAACCAGAACCTTCTCAGGGCCCAGAAGTTCCTTTGAAAAAATTCTCTCAAAACTTGAAAAACTCATTTAAATATCAATGGAAACACACCTACCTGCCTAGATGGGTTTCGTAACAACCAAAGTCCAAAGTTTCCCTGTTGAATCTTGAATCTAAGAGGAAAAAAAGAAACCACCAACTCTTTCTCATTCAAATGTTCATAAATAATAATATTATTAACAATAATTATAATAGCTACCACAAGTATGGGCATGGTGGCTCACACCTGTAATCCCAGCACGCCTATAATCCCAGCATTTTAGGAGGCCAAGGCAAGTAGATCACTTGAAGTCAGGAGTTTGAGACCAGCCTGGCCAACATGGTGAAATCCTGTCTCTACTAAAACTACAAAAATTAGCCAGGAGTGGTAGCGGGTGCCTGTCATCCCATCTACTTGGGTGGTAGAGGCAGGAGAATTGCTTGTACCCAGGAGGCGGAGGTTGTAGTGAACCGAGATTGTGCCACTGCACTCCAGCCTGGGCAACAGAGTGAGACTCCATCTCAAAAAAACAAAAGAAAAGAAAAAAATAGCTACCATAATGCCATCTGATGTATGTTTTCAGTGCTTTATATATGTCATCTTATTTACATTTTACAACAGTTCTAGGATGGAAATATCACTCTACGTTTTAAAGATGAGAAAACCAGACTTTGAAGGGGTTACATAACTGACTTAGGATCACACTTCTTTCTAAGTGGAGAAGCTAGGATGTCACATCAGCTCTGATTTAAAACCTGTGTATTTTTTCAGGATAATACCTTGCCTCTTTTGTACACTCCTCTGCCCTGACTTGCAGCAATAAGATGGTTCTGCCTCCCATGACAAAACTTATTTTCCAGGCAGAGCAAGTAAGTCTGCTGTGGTCCACTCTCAATTAGGTAGAAGTCCAGCCTGGAATTGTGGAACTGCAATGCAGCAGGCCACCTGGCCATGAAGGCCTTTGCCTGTAGAAGCCATATGGATGCAGAAGACTCTGAGCCAAGCACTAATGCAGAGAAAGGGGAAGGAACAGGGGTGGGGGCTGGGGAAGGAGGAAGCTGGCACAGCTGTTTCCGAAGGGGACGTCATGATGGGCCATCAGTACTGACCACAGAGCCTGCATGTGCTGGACACACCAGTCAGCCATGCCAAGCCCATTAAGTTCATCTCAGCTGTCTGGCAACTGCCCTCTAATGAAACAAGCAAACAACTTCCTATATTTGAGGTTTCAGTTAGTGTTCTTGGCCAGGTTTCAGCGGGAACCAGCGAAGACGACCACACAGGGGCTGCAGGCCCTGATAGCAGCAGCCCAAGCCGACCTCAGAGCGCCTGCCAGCTGGGCAGATTATCAGCGTCCTGCTGCACAGAGATAAGGAACGTTCTGATCCAGCCCCGAGAAGTGCAGGGCTTTATATAGCAGCTTGAGTAGGCTGCGAGGGAATGTCCTGGCCGAAGGCTTCTCCGTAGCCAAGAGAGAGGGGAGTGGGTGGAGAGGAAGGCGGGAGACTTATAAATAACCCCATGTGTGCTGATCTGCTCAGCGGCCTTGTCTTAGCAAAGCCTGAGGCCTGGGGGAGGAGAGGGACATTTATAGATGACTTTTATTTTCTTTATTACTTCTCTATATTTTCCAAGTTTTCTACGATGAACTTGAACTCCTTTTATTTTCTTTATTTTTTTTTTATTTTTTATTGTACTTTAAGTTCTAGGGTACATGTGCACAACGTGCAGGTTTGTTACATATGTATACATGTGCCGGGCTGGTGTGCTGCACCCATTAACTCGTTATTTACATTAGGTATATCTCCTAATGCTATCCCTCCCCCTTCCCCACACCCGATGACAGGCCCCAGTGTGTGATGTTCCCCACCCTGTGTCCAAGTGTTCTCATTTGAACTCCTTTTATAATCAGCAAGTATGAATACAATTTTAAGAAAGCAAAAAAGAGAGGCATAAAAGGAATTCCTTCAGTGGGGGATTTTAGTGACCATCTTTACCCACTCAGAGGTTCCCAAACAAGCCCCAGTGCTCTCCTCCCTTCTCTGGTCTCTTCCAGAGGGCCCCCTGAGGTGTCCGTACTCACCTATGATGCAGGATCTGACCAGTTTTCTCAGCCCCTCCTGGGTTCCCACATCCCCCATACTCTACCTTTGCTCCCACTAATCCAGATGTGGCTGTCCTTGGCCTTATTGTTTGTAAAAAAGGTGTGCAGGCCCCTTGTCCCTCTGCTAGGGTATGTAAGGGTTACTTGGGTATGTCCCCGTGCCTGCTGCACTAGCTTAATAATGGGTAAAAAGCCATGGAGTCCTTGTACAGAGTGTGCTTTATACTCTCTGTGCCTTAGGGTTCCTTTCCTATAAAATGGTGATAATAAGACCACCTACTTCATAGAGGTCACATTAAGATTAAAATAAGACAGTAGATATAAAGTGGCTGACGCATTGGAAATGGCCAATTAAATAGTAACTAATTATCACTCCACTGAACATCCCTCCTCACACTCAGGCCCTGAATGACCACACCTACCAAATGTGACCAGACAGATTTTCACTGTTTCCAAAAATAACTCCTCCCAGGAGGTGTGAAGATTCACCGCGGCAACTCTGGCACGGATTCGAAGCAGGAGTTCCAAACATGTTTTGCGAGGTGACGGGCTCCCAGAATCACAGTCAGCCTTCACAGTGCCCCTTATACGGCTGCAATCCTCGTTTGGATGTGTGAGTCATGGCAGGGCTACCACATAAACAGATAAATGAATAAACATGTTGTGACTTTGTAGTAATGACCTCATGTAAGCTAAGTTCAGCTCATGACTCTGGGGCAATTTTTAGGACACAAAAGTAGATAAACTATCAACCGATCCCTATTTTTTTGAGCAAGTGCTATGTGCAAAAAGGAACGGCACTTAGACGCAAAAATGGAAAATTTTTAGAAGATGAAAGCTTCTGCTCAGAAAGAGATTACATCCTAATCGAGGAAGTAAAATGCAGATACAGGAATAGAAAGCACACTCAGCAAAGCAAGATATGATCCATGCAAGCAATAAGGTGATCAGAAGAGCATGCCTGCTGGGTTCTAGAGGTCAAAGCAGCCTCGTGGAGGAAATTAATACCATTGATAAGTGGATGCCAGGCCTTGTAGAATTCTGATGCAATCAGGCTTGAATCTGAGAGAAAGGGTCTCACATGTCAATGTCAACAAGGCATGGTGCTCGGTACACATACAAGTACATCATCTTTTTTGATCATGACAAGAATCTAGTGTGATGTTACCATTCCCATTTCACAGGTAAGAAGACAGTGGCTCAGAGAAGCTCAGAGAGGTTAAGTTATAGGCCCAAGGTCATTCACAGCAGAGGCAGGATTCAAACCAGGTTCTACCTGGCTCCACAGTCCATATTCTGGTTTCTACCATCTGGCACTGCTATGGCCTCCCTTAAATCTGGCTCCCAAAACAGACTTGGGCTGTCTGTGACCAGGAGCAGGGCTCTCATTCCATGGCTGTGGTCTTTTAGTAGAGAGGATGCTGCCTAGTGTGGCTGGCAAATTCTTTGGCAATATATTGACCTTACATTGCCTGCCAGTAACATAGGATAAGGTGTAACAGCTTCTAAGCCTAGATCAAAGTCATAATTTTGATTACGGGTTATAATTTTATATATTTAATCCCCTCCTTCTACTTTGTAGTATTTTTCTCAGTTCAGCAACTCACCTCTTTTTATCACAACAATCTATAACAAGCACATGGACTTTTCAGCAATGACACAGGAATAAGATAGAAATAAGCTTTCAGAGGTGACCTTTGCCCCCAGTTTTCAGTCACATGGACTTGGAAGACTTTTGTGATATAACAAATAGCACCTGCTGGTTAGCACTGGAAAAGTCGCCAGATGCATCTGGGTGCAGCCAACATCAGCACCAAGATATTGCCCATATCCACTGGTGTCTTGCCCAAAGCCCACCCAACACCAATACCACACAAGCCTAAGCTTCACATTCCCCAAGCCATCAACTAGTATTTATTGAGTACCAGATTCATGGTTCTTAAAACCAGCTGGAAATCACAATCCAGTAACCCTAACTCAATCCCAACTCAGACTGCATAACCATATTCGAATCATGAAGGGAATCTGGGAGGCTCTCTAAAACAACAGTGTCCCTCTGAAACTCACGCTGAAACTTAACCCCCAATGTAACAGTATTAACAGGAGGGGCCTTTAAGAGGTGATTGAGTCAGGAGGGCTCTGATTAATAATTAATAGTTAATGTGATTAATGGATTGATGAGCTAATGGATTAATGGGAAATCAGGGGAGTGGGTTTGTTATCACAAGCACGAGTCTGTTATTAAAAGCCAGCTCAGGTCTCTCATGAGCCCTCTACCATGTGACACCCTGTAACACCTTGAGCCTCTATGGAGAGTCCCCACCAGCAAGAAGGCCCTCACTTAATGTGGTTTCTTCACCTTGGACTTTCCAGCCTGCAGAACTATAATAATTCCCTAAATTCCTTTTCTTTATAAATTACCTAGTCTGAGATATTCGGTTATAGCAATACAATATGGACTAAGACAAACGGGAACTCAAGCTGGGAGGGAGCCATAAAACCACTCCCCAGGGAAACAGGGCAGGGTCATTTCGGCCATGAAAAGCCCATTGCAGACATCTTTCCTTCAGCTGGGAGCCCAGTGTTGGGGAGAGATTGAAATAGACAACATCCCTCTTTCATGAACATATGAATAACAAAACCGATTCAGGAAATGTGACTTAGGGACACAGTAACCATGAGCTTTCTAACACTGCATCCCAGGATCAGGCGGACTCGCCCTCCCATACACCAGTACAGCTGCATCCCCCCAGGCCCCCCACCGTGGGCCTGCCTCACTAAGCACCTGGCTGAAAGCAATGATCACACTGTCTGCAGGCAGGCAGATCCTCAGAGAAGGCCAGGAAGGGGCTGAGCCACATACCCTCAATTTCCTTTGCAGGCTCACTAAGCAGTTCAACTACTAAAGAAAAGAGAGTAAGAGACAGAGAGAAGCCAGGAATGTCACCCTAATCAAACTCCCTCATATAGAAACGTGAAAAGAGGAGAAAGTAAGTTCCTCCTCAACACTCAACCCAATTCTATTCTAAGCATGCATAAGTCCCTTTTCAAGCCTCCCCAAAATAGTATTACGAGTCTGGCTTTCAAACGATCAATAAAATTCACAACTTGCATAGAGCCACCCCTCATTACACATACACATACACATACGCATACACACACACATAAACACACACATACACATACACACACATGCATATACACATACACACATGCACATGCACACACACATGCACATGCACATGCACATGCACATACACACACCTACTTAAGCAGGCCTGGGAAGCCTCCTACATGGAAGGTGAAAATGTCCAGTTGCTGAAGATAGGTGAGCTACTCTGTGGCCCTGTCTCAGAAGTGGACAATAAACATTTCTGAACCTGGTCTCCTCTCTTGTAGCAGTCTAGGCCCAGTCACTGTCTCTTTTGCTTAAAGATGGGTCCATTCATTCATTCTTTATTCAATAGCTATTTATGGAATGCTCACTATGTGCCAAGCACTCTGTGAGGCTGATTGTTCAGGAAACTGAAAGCCAAAGGTGTTGGCAAACAGCAGCCCCAAACCAACCATTTGCCCAGACCAGATACCTACTCATCATCCTTGACTCCTCCCCATCCTTCAAAACCCTTATCCAGTAGTCAGCCACCAAGTCCCAACATTCTAGGATTCAAGCATTTGAAAATCTTTCACTTCTTTCCATTCCTTCTGCTGTTCTTTGGTCCAAACCACCATGTTATCTTCCTTAGATTGCTGCAGCAACTAGCAATTGATTTCTCTGCTTCTCAACTTGCTTTCATCCAGCCTAATTGCCACACCACAGGGTATAGTAAGGAATCTGGCCTCACCTAAGGAGAGATCTGGCATTTGTCCCAGCTCCTGGGAGGTAACCTCTAAACCCTTGCAATTTCCCAAGTGATAGGAGTATCTTTGTTACCCGTGGTGGGTCCCTTATTTATTATGAGAGGACTCAGTGTATGGGTTGACCACGCCAGAAGGACCAACCATGTGGTTAGGGGGTTGGGCCTTTGGGCGTCATGATACCAGCCTGACCTCTGGGAAGGGGAGGAGGCCTGGAGATCGAGTCCACCCACAGGGGCAATAATTCAATCAATCATGCCTAGCTAATGAAGGCTCTGGACTTCATTAGAGTCCAGTAAAAACTCTGGATGCCAAAGCTTGAGTGGACTTCCTTCAAGCATGTTGTCACATATCAATGCTGGCAGGGCACTGTGTCCTGAGGACACGGAAGCTTCATGTTTGAAACCCTCTCAGATTCTGCTGTATGTCTCTTTCTTTGACAGGTTCCAATTTGTATCTTTTTATTATAACAAAACTATAATCATAAGTATAGCCCTTTCCAGATTTCCATGAGTTGTTCTAGTGAATCATCAAAGCTGAGGGTAGTGTGGGAACCCCCGAATTTCTAGGCAACTTGTCTGAAGAGAAGGTGACCCTGGGGACCTCCAGACTTAGGGCTGATGTCTGAAGTGAGGGCAGTCTTGTGGAGACTGTGCCCTTAAGCAGGAGTGTGGCTAACTTGTTGTACACAGTCAGGGAGCTTTTCTACAATGGGATCATGATCATATCACACGTCTGCAGATCATGCTTGAGAGACGTCTCGCTCTCCCTAGGACGAAATCCAAATGCCTAAATACAGCTTCCAAGACCTCTGATGATCCAGGTCTGCTTAGCTCTCCATCTCACCCCCACCCCATTCCCCCTCAAACTTGACATTCTCACTTGCCACTGGCCAGGCGCTCTGTGCTCTCTCACTTTTCCAGACCTTGGGACATGTGGCCACTCCTTCTGTAACATTCCCTCCACTCCCTTCTCTCGGCTGATTCTCATGAGTCCTTCAGGTATCTGCAGTCGCCTCCCCAGCACACCTTTCCACACACCTCCACCCAGTCAGAGCTGGATGCTCATGCCTCTCAATGCACGTAGCTCACGTGCTGAAGTGCCCTGGTCACTGTCTCCTGCTCCAGATCATGAACTTTCTGACTATAAGGAATGTGTTTTCTTCCCTGTTATATCCTCCAGTGCTCAGCCCACTGACATGTAATTCCAAAGAGATAAATAGCAATGCTACAAGGGAAAACATGGCAGACATCAATGTGAATAGTGTTGAATGAATGAACTACTGCAGAGGAAGATTTTGGAAGGCTCTTCATTCTCCTTCATGGAGATGTGAAAGGTGCCTGGAGTCAATTATAAGTCATCTTACAAGACAGTTCCACCCACAGGTGGTTAATCTCATTTATTTGGGCTGATTTTTGTTGGTTTCAACCTCAGAGGATAAACAGGTTTGTTTTTGTTTTTGAGAAAGGGTCTCACTTTGTTGCCCAGGCTGGAGTGCAGTAGTGCAATCTCGGCTCACTGCAACCTCTGCTTCCCGAGCTCAAGAGGTTCTCCAGTCTTAGCCTCCTGAGTAGCTGGGACTACAGGCATAAACCACCAATGCCCAGCTAATTTTTTTGTATTTTTGTAGAGATGGGGTTTTGCCATGTTGGCCAGGCTGGTCTCAAACTCCTGAGCTCTAAGTGATCCGCCCACCTCAGCCTCTCAAAGTGCTGGGATTACAGGCATGAGCCACCATACCCACCAGGATAAGCTATTTTTAACTTTGTCCCCCAAATTTTGAGAAGTGTCCTGTTTTGAAGCCTGACTACAACTCTGAATTGCCCTTTGAGCATTTCTTTGACCCCTGATCAATAACTAGATTATGTATTGAAGTCATATTCATCACTGATTCATACATGAGTGAGCATCTATCTGTACTTTCTTAATGATCAATACTTGACAAAGCAAACTTGCTGGCATAGGCGAAATGGCATCTCCTTCTTCCTTTTGGCATTCAGTTCAAACAATCCACACAGGCTCCATCTTCCTTTCTTCTCTTTTTCCTTCCCCTCCCTTCCTGTCATGGAGGAGTCACCCAGGGCCCCTATGGGGTATTGACAGAGAAGGGGCTGCTGTGTGGAGTTCACTGATGATATGCCTGCTGGCACCTAAGGATACAGGGCACTAGGGGTGGGGAGAGGGAGTAGAGGTGAAAGGCACAGCTGCTGTCATTGGGAGATTGATTAAATTACACAAATAAGTAAACTTATTGAGCAAATAAGTACATATCTTGAGGATAATGACAGTCAGGTTTCTTACTGTTGGAGAAGAGAATTACAAATATAGAAAATAAGGAAATTATAAAGAACACTGAGGTGGGTTGGAACTGGAGGTGTAAGTATCATCGACTTACTGTTTTCTAATATATAAACACAGGTAGATATGGAAATAGTTCTAGATGTGTGTATATACCTGTGAGTGTACATATGCACACATATATTTCCTAGATCTGTCCATTCAACGGGCCTAGAAGCAATGGCACCCCAGTAACAAGAAGCACACTAAGGGCTCAGATCTTGGTTTCTAAACACCATGCTCCACTACAAGAAGGCAGGGTTCCTTGGAAAAAGAGCTAATTCCAGGCTGGAGAATGAAAAGTACCAAGATGAGCTTTGGTCATATTGTAGTGCCAGAAAGTAAGACAGTGCTGAGAATGGTGGAGATGTGTCAAAAGGAGGCAGGAGCCCAGCTGAAGGGACTCCACCAGCCATATCTGGAGCAATGTGAACATCAAAATAAACAAGGATAGCAATGGAATACAATCCATTGACTAAAACAAGATTCCCTACTGAAATAAATATGCAAACACAAACAGAAAATGGGAAAGTTTTGTATTACAGTAGCCCACCAACTAATAAAACGAAAAGGAATGATGGAAATAAAAAACCATAATTTGGAAACTGTCATAATGGTGGTTGATTCTGGCAGAAGATATCAATGGAGGCTAAGATTGGGAGACAGGAGTTTGATAAAGAACAGGACTATCTCCCCACAAAATGCCATCAATTTAAAGGGGGTAAATGGGGTCCTTATAGGAGAGAAACCTGGCAGACAAACGTTGGTACGTGACTGGTGATCAAAATAAACAGTACCAGTTGCGGAATGGATTTACATCCTATGTCTCCTCCTTCCACCCCATGCAATTTGCTGAGATGAGAACAGCATCATTTCTGTGGTGTTCTTAACAAGGGAGCCTGACCCAAGTCTGGACACCAGGACATTAGACAGACCCAGGGACGTCCTACAGAATGAAAGGTTTGTACTCTTTAAAACAGTAGATGACATGAAAGACAGGGAACGGCTAAGAAACTGTTTCAAATTGGAGAAAACTAAAGAGGCACAAGAACAATGCAACTTGTATTCCTGGATATGATCTTGGACTAGAAAGGAAAAACAGACATTGTTGGGACAACTTGAAAATGTTGAATGGGGTCTGTGGATTGGATGGCAGATGCATCCAAGTGCAACCCCTGACTTGGAAGATTCTATGGTGGCTACATAGGAGATTATATAGTTCTAGTTCTGTAATAAATGATTTAACATGGCCAGGCATGGTGGCTCATGCCTGTAATCCCAGCACTTTGGGAGGCCAAGGCAGGCAGATCACTTGATGTCAGGAGGTCAAGACCAGCCTGGCCAACATGGTGAAACCCCCATCTCTACTAAAAATGACCCTGGCATGGTGGCAGGTGCCTGTAATCCCAGCCACTCAGGAAGCTGAGAGAGGAGAATCGCTTGAACCCAGGAGGCAGAGGTTGCAGTGAGCTGAAATTGCACCACTGCACTCCAGCATGGGCAACAGAGTGAGATTCTATCTCAAATAAATAAATAAATAAATAAATGATTTAACCCTTTGCCAAGGACCAAGGGACCAGTTTCCTCACTTCACACAACAGAACATATAAAGATACATTTGAAACATCTTCATCCTTTGTTTATTTTCTAATATAATATGCTGAACTCTATCTAACATAATGTCATGGCCCCAACATCCTCACTGGCCATTTGTCTTTCAGTCTATCACTAAGAATTTGTCTTCTTCCTGACCTACTACTTCCTGCTTTTCTAACTTCAGGAGCTTTTTGTTCATTGAGGGTGCAAGCTTTTATTCTGCCTTGAAGCACTCTCCCCATTAGCTAGGAGATTTTTTGACAAGAAAGGTGTATCTAAGCCCATTTTCTGTAAAATCTGTCACTGCCTAAGTGGTACCCTGCTGCTTGAGTCCTCATTCGTCTCCATGGCAATGTTCTGAAACTAGTCTGCTTGTATAAGTTCAAGGCCCATCAAATTATTTACCCTAACAGAGTCTTTGTATCCCACCAATGCACACACAGACACATTCGGTGCATCATAGCAGCAACCTTCAAAAATGCAGCCATAGTTTGGTTTATATTCATTTCAGAAACAACCTCATCTTTTGAACTGGATAGTCCACTCATCAGCTGAGCTTCGTTTACTCATCCATTCATTCATGTGTCTGGGCTTAGTCGGGGGTGACATAAGAACTTACCTCTTCCTTGGGGGCTGGAGTAGGAATCAGGGAAGGCTTCATGGAGGAGTAGTTAGCTGACCACTGAAGGGGAAGGGCTTTCCTGACAAAAACAAAGCACAAAAGCATGGAGCTGTGAATGAGATGACCAGGCTGGGGAATGGGGTGAAGGAGGGTGGTAATGAGAGGTACAGAGGAGAGGCAAGAGAGGATGGAAACACGCTCCTAAAAAAAAGTGCCAAAAGGAGTTGGCACTTTTCTTTAAGGCAGTGAGGAAGATTTTAGGAGGAAATGCAGCATTCTCCGATTCATGTTTTCGAAAGCTCTCATTTGCTGCTGCACTGAGGTTTGATTAAAGGGTGAAGTCCCAGGGGCAGAAACACACTGACAAGGGCCTGAGCACACCAGAGAGTGAGGGCGCACGGTGGAGATTCAAGCGCCACTTCAGAGGCAGGATGGGGAGGATCCAATGACCATCAGATGGAGGAGAGAGGGACGGTGCAGGGATTTCTGAGCCTGTTTAATGTCCAAGAAGGGAGAGCGTGGGAGAGAAGATAAAGAGTTTCATTTGGTACAGTTTGCGGAGTCTGTGAGACATTCAGTAACAAAATTAGGTTTTGGCACACCCCTGTCCTCCAATTTCCCCACACCCTTCATTCTCTACCTCAGGGATGAAGCAACCTGATGAGCTAATCTCCACTGAGGTTGAATTAAGATTTAAAGGTTTAACCTGTGACTTCCCCCCACCAACAGGAATTGCATTTTCATTTAACGGGAGTACCACTTAGCCAGTCTTAATCAAAGGAAGGGCTCTCTATAGCAAAATTCCAGGCAATGTAATGAGCAAGTTGGGGAGATGCTTTCAGGCAGGGAGATCTGCCAAACACCCCTCAAATCACATGACAGGCTACAGCTACAAACTCTCTTAGTGCAGAGAATTCCCCGTTGAAGTTTCCCCTTTCATTCCAAAAAACCCCGTTCATCCCACAGACAAAGGGATCTTCCTCCAGGCAGGACGATGATCTCTTATGGTCGGGTGGCAGGACAGCAGATGTCACAGAGGCCTGGGGTCACTGAGTTCAAGTCCTGGTTCTGCCATTTATTGCTGTATAATCTTGGGCAGTTATTTAACTTTTCTCTAAGACTCGAGTTCACCATCTATTAAACAGGAGTTCAGAGCATTTGCCTCTGAGGCTGTTGTGAGCCCAGATTTAAATCACATGGTCACTGTAAACACTGGTGGTTCCTTCTCCCACTCTCACCTCTCCAACGTATTACTTCAAACTTGAAACTCCGTCATTCTCACTGCCTCCACCATTTATCTCAGTGTCTTTCAACACCCAATTCACTTAGAGAAGCCTAATTTTCTTCCTGTTCATGCGCTATTAGCTGCTCTGACAACTCTAGGTGATGAAAAGCCACCATTTGGGCGGCACAGGCTGAGCCTCCACGCTCAGCAGAGCGGGCTGTGTCTGCGAGCCGCCTGCAGGGGGCAGCATCGGGCAGCGTAAGGCAACGCCAGGGCTCCGTTGTAAAACGCTGGGGTCGGTCTGGAAAGGGCTGCAGAGAAGGCGTTTGAATTCAGACTCCAGCTGACAAAGGATCTATTTTACTCCATGCGGGTCTGACGCAGTCTGTTAGGGAGTCAGGTCTTTGGTAAACAAGAGTGCAGGGAGTGGCTATCCAAAAACAACCCGACCTGCGTAAGTCCAGCAGCGTTTTTCCCAAACCCACACCAGGACTAGGTTACCCTTTGATAAGCACGGGTGAGAGAAGCAAAGACATCTCCTTACAGACTCACGGGACCCTTGTTGCAGATGCGCCCTTCACCCCCAGTGAAGCAGTGGGAGAGAGACCTTGACAAGGACAAGAAGGGGAGCTTAACCTCCCCCTCCCCATAAGCATTTTTAGATTTTCCCACACACTCAGCCCCTTCGGGGAGTCCTGGAGAAGACAAAAGAAACAGACACAGATGCTGATTCTAAAGAAGCTATTAATATTGTTGAAAAGACATGCAGATGTGAAGCTGGGACACAAGGGTACACATGATCATGCTCTGTTTCGGAGAAAGCCTGGTGGCTCCATGTCCCCAAAGCCCCAGGATGCACAGGCCAACCTGGGATGATTTTCTATGATTTGTGAGTTTGTTGACATGGAAAAACAAAGGGGCAGAATGTTTAAAATCAATCAAGACTGCCCTGGAAGTCCAGAATGTGAGATCGCCAAAGGGACAGATGATCAGAGCTGTAGGAATTTGAGGAAGGGAACTATTGATGAAAGTGGCATTAAGTGGCCTGGACAAGCCAGTGGACTTGGTCACTCCTGAGCCTCTGTGCCAATGAGAGACACTCATCACCCACTCTCCTATTGAGTTTGGCTGGAGAGGGAACTGCTATGTCACCGTGACATCATCACCTTCCAGGAATCATTGAGTCAGCCTCACCTCCAGGCCCCGGAAGTGGAGGCCCCAAGGCAGGACCCACTCACTTCCTCCTAGCCCAAGGCCGGGGGAGAGGGGGCTGCTCCCACAGAGCTTTGGGCCTGTGTTTCACCACCCTCTCCCACTACTCAAGGCAGCCAGGACCTGACCCAGGGTAGGTCAGCTTTGCAAAGGCACAGACATCAGCGTGGTGCCAGCTGAAGTGAAGACTGGCAGTGGCTGAGAGTTGAAATGCAAGCATCCCTGGGAGAGGTCGGGCTTGTAGCTTTGCCAGTCCTTCATACCTCCCTTATGTACATGAGCTTCTAAGGGAAAAAAATGTGATGGAGGAAGGAATTAGGAATGAAGTAAGAGGGAGTGGGGGCGGGCAGGAACAAGTGCAGAAAGCCAAGGTGGGGAGGGCTAAAAGAAAACCTGTGCCCACTTCACAGCTAAAGGTCACTGCAGATCTGGTGTCACCTGCAGACAGTCATGGGGGGAGGCAGATCCGTCCAGGCCCATTCCCTTCCCAAAAGACAGTGAGCACCACACAGCTCAACTCATCCCATGGCCAGAAGCCCAGGTACAGGGCCAGAGGGTGTCCACCTGTGGCCCTCAGGGGGTGACTTCCTCCTGCCCCTTCCCCCAGCATAGTCACAGGTGCCTCCCCCATCTTCCCCACATCAGAACTTTCCCCTCTCTGCTAAGAGGATTCAAACCAGTATCTGTCCACACCACATCGGCATCTGTTTCATCTTTTCATTAAACTCAGTGTTCCCTTGCTCTGTAAGCTGGTCTTAGGAAGAAGAAAATTAACCAGTAGGCAATAATACGATTTTCTAGCATGGCAAACATCCTATACTCCTCTTACCCCCACTAACACACACATACACACACACATGTGTGCACACACACAATCGGCCATGTTTATTACATTGGTTCACTTAATGCCAACAACACCCTGCCAGGTAAATGTCTCCATCTTCCAGATGAGAACACTGCACTTCAGAAAGGGAAAGGAAGTTCTCCAGGGCACACAACTAGTGAGTGACAGAGCCAGTCTCAGAAGCCAGGTCCGTCAGTCTCCAAGGAGCTGGGATCTTTGCATTCGGGTACTCTGACTCAAAATAGGAGCCTCCTCTGCTTCTGAGTCAGAAACTTTAAAATTAGAATTTCATTCAGCGATTCACGAAATCTTAAGATTGGAAGAAATGTTGAAGGTTGTCCAGGTCCATGACCCGGCAGACATCTGCCTCTCCTGCATAGCAGTGTTTTGGCTTCTGCTTGGATGCTCCAATCCAGGAAGTGTCCTGGTTGAGCCCCTGCCGGTTTAGAATTATTAGATAGTTCTAGCGGTTTTGGAGCTGAACTCTCTCCCTATAACATGCGTGCATTGGGTGTGCTCTTGGGAACATGCAGAACCTAAGCAGTGTCACCCTGAATTCTCTTTCGCCAGACTGCGTGTTCTCGAGTCCTTGCAAGCTGCTCTTATGTGGAGGTTTCTCCCCACTCTCCTCTGTATGGGGGTCCGGTTTGTCTGTTCAGTCTCGAAGGGAGACCCAGCATGACTGTAATTCTCCAGAATCGAGCCGACCAGCCCCGAGAATGGGACCAGGTTCCACTGAGGAGACTGTAACTTGTTCATTTATTTACAGATCTTAATACACTAGGGACTCATTTTGACCTTATTATGAATGAAAACCCTTAAATGCCTTTCCCATGTGCTATCCCTAAGCCACACCCTTTCCTGCCCCTGTGTGGCTGGGTTTGAGATGCTTATAACCTGGTCTCTCAGGTTACGCAATGGCCTGAACATGCTCTTGGATGGTCTGACCAGCCCCCTACTGCCCAGGCCTCTCCTCAGTGCTCCCTGGTGCTGCTGACCCTCTAGGGCCCAGCCACATCCTCCCTCTAGCCCTGCTCTGGTTGTCCACTCTGAGACTCAGCCATGGGGCCTCCTAGGCCCACCTCTGCAGCACGCTGGCTCTTAATTCCCAGCCTCCGTATGCCCCGCAGGGGGCACCTGGGAAGTTGTGGACACACCCTTATGCAGGCCGTGGAGAAGCAAGGGCCACTGTCCCAGCCCTTCCTCTGACAGGACACAATTTGCCAGCATTTCTACCATGCAAGGGCTGCCCTGCAGATACCTGCAAGAGACTCTCTTCCCAGATATCCAAATGGGAAGTAGGGGACAGGCCCCTCTACTTTCTACCTCCTGTCTACCTATGTAGGCTGTTTCTACCACCTTGCCCCCACCCTTAGTTCATGGGTGGTGGGTGGGGCACACAGCATGGTACCCTGCCCCTTCATTGCGTCAATCTCCCTCCAAGCCTCTCCCAGCACCAGCTGGGTTTTTCTTCCTTCCTGTGGGGCAGGCACTTCCTTTGTGAGGAATCCTCTGTTCTCTCCACTGTGGCTTCACACATCAAGCCATGCTCAGACCCCCCCAGCTCTGCTCTGGATTTACAGAAGGGATCTTCTTGGAAAGCAGAAAAAATATATCCCTCTTATTAACCAGGCTCTCAAAATTATTGACTATTAGCTTGCTACGGACTTTTTAAAATCTAGTTTGAAACACAAAACTGAGGAAGACTTCTTTGTGCTAGGACGTTTGGGGCTTCCCTGAAGCCACTAAACCCATTGATTCAGTGAATAAGAGCATCTTGATTACTGAGAGTGAAAATCCACTGTTTTAATATCTCAAAAATAATATTTGATTTCTTTCTTACGGCCCAAGAAAAACATCTAAAAGAACTTGCTCCTTTTGCTTCTTTTATTTATACATTCTTCTCCCCTTATCACCAAGTCCTTTATGTGTCCTGAATTTGTTTCTCCCAGGACTCTACTTGACTCTTCATAAACATACCTCTTATTTTGGGGGGTTGTCTTTCACTCATTAGTCATCCCACCATGTGGCACAAAGGTCACACCCCCAAAGTTGTGCCAGCATCTGCTGGTATCACTGTGTTTTCAACACAGGCATTAGCATATTTAAAACCAATTAAACTGTGATTATTTTCACCCCAGCCCCGTTACTCTCAATCCACTTGGTGGGAAAGTGGGGTTTGTTGTTTGTGTTTAAACCACATAGCCCAATTTATTACAAGCATAGATGCAGCCCTGGCAACATAGTGAGACCCCAGCTCTACAAAAAAATTAAAAGTTAGCTGGGCATGATGGTGCATGTACCTGTAGTCCCAGCTACCAAGGAGGCTGAGGAAGGAGGATCGCTTAAGCATAGGAGTTCGAGGCTGCAGTGAGCTATGATCACACCACTGTACTCCAGCCTGGGCAACAAAGTGAGACCCTGTCCCAAAAAAATAACAATAAATGAAAAATAAAATAAGCATAGATACAGCAAGGTCTCCACCAACGGCTATACCTCCCCTGTGATCCTCCTGGAAGCATCAGCCCCAATGCCATGTCCATCCTGGACACTGACCCCAGGGCTTGGGCTTCTAAAGCTCATCCTCACCACACCCAGCAGGGCCCTCCAACCACTAAGGCCCTCACACAACTCTGCTCGTCCTCCACTTTGAGTCAGTCACCAACCAGTAGGACTTGGAGGTTCTGCAGCATCCACCTCCCAAAATCCCTTCACGCCACAACGTCTCCCGACTGTGGGGGCATTTTTTCATTCGACCTCTTTAATGTGCTTCATTCAACAAACATTTGTGAACAGCTTCACAGTCAAGCACTGTTCCGGACTCTGCAACTAGAACAGGTTTCCAAAATTACATTCTGGTGGAGGAGACACGCGATGTAAAAGGACACGCATGAAAAAACAGAGCACTGTGGATTGTGACTTTGTTCTCTGAGGGAACAAATGGGATCAGCCAAGAGAGTAGAGGGAGGCCACTTTAGGAAGGGACATCAAGGAAGATGTCTCCGAGGTGGGGCCAAGATTTAAACTGACAGGTGCATCCTACAGTCTGGGGACAGCCAGAGCAGGAGCCCAGAGCCAGGAAGGAGCTGGGTGTCTTCAGGCAGCCCGGGGCAATGTGGTGGCAGAGAAAAGAGAAAGGAGGCGAGAAGCAGGAGGAGCAGAGGGACAGGGACAGGCTCAAAGCTGGGGGTTTCTCTCTCAGGGCTGGGAAGCAGCATGGCCCGACAGATAGTTCAGAGCTCACTCCAGCTCCTGCAAGGGGAATGGAACCCGGGGTCAGGGCAGGGGTGCCAGTGGGGAATCAAGAGTCCCATAGGTGGGCAGGGCGTGGTGGTTCATGCCTGTAATCCCAGCACTTTGGGAGGCCAAGGCAGTCAGGAGTTCACAACCAGCCTGGCCAACGTGGTAAAACCCTGACTCTACGAAAAATGCAAAAATTAGGCATGGTGGTGTGCGCCTGTAATCCCAACTACTCAGGAGGCTGAGGCAGAGACTGCTTGAACCCAGGAGGCAGAGGTTGTAGTGAGCCGAGATCGCACCACTGCACTCCAGCCTGGGCGACAGAGCAAGACTCCGTCTCAAAAACAAAGAGTCCCATAGGTAATCACCTTGTGTGGATGAAAAGCGATGACTCGGTGTTGGTGAAGAAGATGGAAGGCCCTGGAAGGATGGAGATACAATCTGAAGGGAGGTGTATTTTGGAGGCAGGACTAACCATTGGCATATTGTTGTTGTCAGGCTTTAGGACAGTGTGTGAAGGAGCATCTCACCCTGGGAGTCAGAGACACTGGGGTGAGGGAAGGGGTCAGGCATCCACAGAGGCGGGAGCTGCTCAAGGCAGGCCCCGCTGTCTGTGTGTGCTGTGTCTGTGTGTGTGCTGTGTGTCTCTGTGTGTGTGCTGTGTGTCGCTGTGTGTGTGCTGTGTCTGTGTGTGTGTGCTGTGTGTCTCTGTGTGTGTGCTGTGTCTGTGTGTGTGCTCTGTGTCTGTATGTGTGGGGTATGTCTGTGTGTGTGCTGTGTGTCTCTGTGTGTGTGCTGTCTCTGTGTGTGTGCTGTGTCTGTGTGTGTGCTGTGTGTCTCTGTGTGTGTGCTGTGTCTGTGTGTGTGCTCTGTGTCTGTATGTGTGGGGTATGTCTGTGTGTGTGCTGTGTGTCTCTGTGTGTGTGCTGTGTGTCTCTGTGTGTGTGCTGTGTCTGTGTGTGGTGTGTCTGTGTGTGGTACGTGTCTGTGTGTGGTGTCTGTGTGTGTGGCATGTGTGGTGTGTCTGTGTGTCTGTGTGTGGTGTGTCTGTGTGTGTGGTGTGTCTATGTGTGTGGTGTGTCTGTGTGTGTGTCTCTGTGTAAATGGTATGTTTGTGTCTGTCTGTGGGGGGGATGTCTGTGTGTGTGTCTCTGTGTGTGTGTGCACACACACGTGTGCACAATTGAGGAAAGAGCTAAAAGCCTTCCAGAAAAATCCAGTAGGGGTTGGGGGTGGAAAGAGGCAGGCTTCGCCAAATACTAACAACCTGAAAATTAAAAGAAGCTGTGCCTCTGGCCATGACATCATCGCTCCCTTCACAAAGTGTCCAATGGGGCATTTCCTGGTCATAACAAAGGAATGGTGAAAATTAGCTGCACATCACAGCGGAATTGCTTTCTCCTATTGTTTTCTCATAAATATGAGGTTCTGAGCTATAGGTGGGCATTTCCAAGCTAGCTTCAGAACTGCGCCTCCATTCCTACAGTAATTCTGCAAGGCAAGGGGTTCCGCATTCCTAACAAGGCCTAGAAATAAAGCCTTGGGACCAACTCAGAGTAAGTCACTTGGCCTTACACAAATTGGGGGAGGAGGACAGTTCCCTCTTTTGCAGATCACACTGTCACAAATCAGCTTTTTCTTACAAATCAGCATCTCTGCTGCTTACTCATGTTCAGCTTGTGGCCAACTATGACACTCCAGGAATTGTTTTCCTCTGCAGTTTGGCCCAGGAGGGTCTGAGCTGTTAGTTTTTGTGCCAATTCGTAGTAGTATGGCCCGGAGGAGCCATCACAGTCAGCATTCTGAAGGAGTCTTTTAGAGAAAGCCACACCTCCTTATGAACAGAGGCTAAAGAAAGTTCATTATCTTGGAGTCCAGGGTGAAAACAATTCAGTTTTTTAAAGATCTATAAAAGTTCCCCAAGACTTCCTAGACCCTGCCAGTCTGAGACACAAAAACAATAGAAATCCATATTTGCCTGGCTCTAAGCCACACCACTCCAGCTCCCCCACCCCTAGAACCCCACCCAGCTGTTCCAGATGTCCCCACAAGGGCTCTTGAGGTCTTCAGAGAGGACAGTAGTCAGAGGCTCAGACAGGCAGGGACCCCAATGATGACTGGTGACGTGAGCCTCAGTTTCCTCACCTGTAAACTGCAAAATGTAAAATCTGAAAAGCGGAGATAAATCTCACTTCATGGTGTTGTTCTAAGGACTAAATGATCCAATATATGTAAAAGACCTAAGCCAGTGCCGGGCATCTGGTAAATAGTCAATAAATGCTACCCACCACTACTATTAGCCACCCCCATTACAGCCTCCTCATCAATACCCGTCGCTGCTCCTCCCCTCCCCTGACGCGGGCATTCTCTCCATTCCTCAGATCCAGTCACCTCTCCCAAGGATCTCCTTGGTCTTCTCAGGAGCCTGGCCAGCCTGCCCCAGCAGACATGCCCGGGCATGCCTCCCTCACCCTCAGCCTCATGCTGGGCTGCTACCACGCAGATGCAGACACCCAGGGACACACAGGCAGAAACATCCCACTAACAGTCTCTCTGCTGTCTGTCCCTGGCTGCCCCTCCCATGGGGCACACCCATCCCCAGGCTCCCAAGCTGGGGGACCAAGGCTCTGAAGAAACTAGCTGCTGGCAGGGATGGCGCTGTGAAACCACAAGGCTGCTTAAGAGTCGTTGTCACTGTCAGGGGGCCTGCAGGAGAAGTCAGTGGTGAAAGCCAAACACAAAACACCCAGGATGAAATCAGGCAAATTGGAGAAAGTAGCTGGGGGCACAAGGACACTTGGGTGGAAGACAGAGGAAAGATGCGGGTCACATAGCAGCTTCCCCTAATTCCTACACTCCTCCACCCCGCCTTGAAAATCTGGCATTGTCAACACAAAGCCAGAAAAACCCTGGAGGCAGCAATCTCAAACCTGAAACTTAATAAATGCCAACTCTGTCATTTACAGAATGACCTTTGACAAGTCTCTCTTCTTCTGAGGGAACCACAATTTCCTCTTTTTTTTTTTTTTTTTGAGACCGAGTTTCACTCTTGTTGCCCAGGCTTGAGTACAATGGCATGATCTCGGCTCACAGCAACCTCCGCCTCCGGGGTTCAAGCAATTCTCCTGCCTCAGCCTTCCCGAGTAGCTGGGATTACAGACACGCGTTACCACGCCAGCTAATTTTGTATTTTTAGTAGAGACAGGGTTTCTCCATGTTGGTCAGGCTGTTCTCGAATTCCCGACCTCAGGTGATCCGCCTGCCTTGACCTCCCAAAGTGCTGGGATTACAGGCGTGAGCCACCACACCTGGCCCACAATTTCCTCATTTTAAAACAAGGAGAGCAGCCCAAATGGCATGAACATCTGCAGGCAGGCCCTGGCCGCTGCCCTCACCTCAGCTGCACTCATTAATTCGCCTTCCCTGAGCGCCTGCTCTGTGCTGGGGGCCACTAGGCCTAGCAAGCAAAGGCCGAAGGCTGCTGGAGAAATCTGGTCTTACCATTCCCACGCAGGCATGTGGGCAGGCGGTGCGGGCTGGGTGTGCAGAGAATGCACTGAATTCATCTCCAGGGGCTGCCGCCTGAGCCTCTTGAAGGAACACAGGGAATTCAGGTAGAGAAGGCAGAGAGGGAAATGAAGGTGGGGAGGGAATGACAAATGTGGGGTTTCTCAGGGTAGAATAAGTTGTGAAGCGAAGGGTAGCAGGTGTGAGGCTGGAGGATTACGGCCATGTGCTCTCTCAGGAGCCTGTGGGAGGTGGGGGTATCCCATCCAAGCCAGGAGCCGCAGGAAGCTGTCTGTGCCTAGGGTCAAGGTCACGCTGACTGCCTGAGCAGCAGGGGCCTGGTTGGGAGATCCCTGAAGAGGCAAGGGGCCAGCACAAGGTGGTGGCAGTGGGAACAAAGAGATGGAGAGGAGGGGAAATGGGGAGAAGCTGACTCTCCATAGAAAGTGCCACTGGCTCAGCCAGTTCAGGGATGCAAAAAAGACTCATTTTAAAGACCTGCTGTTCCCCTTCTTCCCACTACACTCAACGGCTTCAACCTCTCACTCCCTTGAGTAAGACCAGCCTGTAATTAGCAAACCTCAGCAAACAAACCAGCAGTAAGTGTCCTCAGCCCACGCTGCAAGTTAGACTCATATGGGGAGCTTAGGAACTTTTTAAATACCAGTGCCCATGACCTTCCCCAGACCCAGGGAATCAGAACCTCTAGGGATGGGGTACCAGACTGCTGCATTTTTTTCAAGCTTCCAGGTAATTCTAATGTGCAGCCAGGGTTGAGACCTACTGGGCAGGCATCTTTAGAATACCTTAAGCTGATGATCTTCTAGTGCCTAGTGAGGTGGGGATGCTCTCTCATCCAGGCCTTTGCTTCTGCTGTTCTCATTGCAGAGATCACTGTTGTCCCTTTCGCCCTGCCTGGGACAGTTTCCTACCTGCCTCAGGTCTCAGCTGAGGCAACATTTCCTCTGCAGAGGCACCCCCAAGCTCCCCAAATCTGGGTCATGGGCCACTCCTACACTGTTCTTGCCTGTTTACATATCTGTACCTCCCAACTTTTAGCTTTTCAGGGGTGGGGGGGATTTTAGCTTAGCTACCATTTATCTGACATGGAGTAGACACAATATACACACTTCTTGGGTGAGAAAATGAATGAATGAATCTTATTTACACTCTAATTTGCTTCTTCCTAGAATTGGAATTAATTCAAGTCCAAAATTTGAGTTCAAAAAGTTTTTTCCCTGTACCAGTAGAGTATTTGAAAAGAGGAGGGAAGGCTGGGCACGGTGGCTCATGCCTGTAATCCCAGCACTTTGGGAGGCCAAGGTTGGGTGGATCACCTGAGGTCAGGAGTTTGAGACCAGCTTGGTCAACATGGTGAAATCCCGTCTCTACTAAAAATACAAAAATTACCAGGCGTAGTGGCAGGCGCCTGTAATCCCAGCTACTCGGGAGGCTGAGGCAGGAGAATCACTTGAACGCGGGAGGCAGAGGTTGCAGTGAGCTGAGATCGCACCATTGCACTCCAGCCTGGGCCACCGGGTAAGACTCAGCCTAAAAAAAAAAAAAAAAGGAGGGGAACAGGTGAGTAGAGGGGACAGGATACTTACAGCCAGGACAGCCACTCCAGCAGCAGGAAGCTCCCTCCTCCATCTGCCAGGCAGTGCCTTTGCCATGGCCTCTTGAACCAAAATGTCTCTCCCTTCCCCTGCTGACACTGGATCCAGGCACGGCTGTCACACCCACAAACAAGGCCTGGAGCTTCGGAAGAATGGAAGAGGTTTTTCCGGGGAAACATAGAGAAGGCCTTGCTGGGTCTGGGAGGAGGACTCACCCTCTCTAAGGAAATTCTTTATCTGCAACTTCCCTGAAGATCCGAGGGACCCCCCGCCCCCGGAGGCCTTGCACAGGGGAGCACCTGCAGACATGGCCTGCACAGTCGCAGTCTCTGACCCTCAGCACCAGCTGGTGACTGGGACCCTGCAGCTCCCGGGGCATCCAAGGTTCCAGTGCCACTGGGAGCTGCAGAATGTAAGGCCAAGAATCACAAATGGTGAGCTCAGCACCTGGCGGGGTGGAGGAGGGTGGGCAAGGAAGAAGCTGAATGTGTTCCAGACAAGGTTTTAGGGAGCCCCTGCTGTTCACTGTCGGCCCCCCCAGATGTACAGCAAACCACTGACAACCACCAGGTTCAAAATAAAAATCTACTCCCTCCTTCTTCTTCCCATCCCCTCCCCGACTCAAAGGCACCTTCTCTCTGTGACTTCCCCATTTCTATAAATAACCCTCTATCACCATTTCAGTCACTTTTGAATCCCGTCAGGCCCCGACTCTCACCCACTCATCCTCTGTCCCCACTCAGTGTCCCTGTAGATGCGGCCTCCTCACCACCCCTCCATCTTTGCGCCCCCACGGTGGTCTTCTGCCTTAGCCCCGCTGCCCTTTGTTCCCCTGTGTTCCAATCCCTCAGGCCACCACCAGGACAGGCCCACCCATGGGACTCCCCTCATCAAAACCTTCATCGGACCCCACCCCTATGAAGAAAATACAGCCTCCCCTGAGTGGCATTAAGACTCCACACAGTGAACCAGGTGATGTGGCACACGTCTGTAATCCCCGCTACTGGTGAGACTGAGGTGGGAGGATCACCGCCTCCCAGGAGTTCAAGGCCAGCCTGGACAACGTGGTGAGACCTCATCTCAAATAAATAAATAAATAAATAAATAAAGGGGAATGGGAAAAAAAAAAAAGACTCCACAAATGGACAACATGCCTCCCGGGCCTGACTCTTCCAAACAGCACTCCATAATCTGCCCTTTGCTCGGATCCCAAAATACCCCGTGCTTTGGTGCCAGGTATTTTCTCCATTTGGAAGAAATGTCACCCTTCCCAGAGTCAACGTCCTGCTCATTCTTCAAGGCCTCCTCCATGCAACCCTCCCTGACACCCCCACCAACAGCTGTGCCCCTCCTCCACTGCACTCCTTCGGGCCCAGCCTTTTTTTGGCCCCTGGCCACAGTTTGGAGAGCAGTTTTGCCCCTTATTGGCTGTGTGATGGTGGGCGAGTCCCTTAGCCTCTCTAGGCCATGGCTTCTTCATCCTTCCCAGGGGTGCTTCTTGGACTGATCGGGACCACCTGCCGTGCAACGCCCTGCACATCGTAAGTGCTCGATACTCAGCAGTTGCTGCAAGTCTTCTCTAGCCCTTCTTCAGGTGGCTCAGCTGTGAGCCTGCCTGCAGACGCACGTAAACAGACATCTCCCGAGATCTCTGCTCGCTGTCAGCTGTCCACTGGCTGCATCTGGTGACCTTGCTCAGGGATCTTCTGAGCTACAGCCTGCCCTTCCTCAAAGTGAGCATGCCCTGATGGCAGCGACTGCCTCCCCCATGGCCTGCCCTGCTCCCCGTGGCTCCTCAGGGAGCATGTCTAAGGCACATTCTCCTCCAGAGCCCAGCAGGGCTGAACCACTGCAGGGACATTTTGAGGCAAGATGGAGCACCCCCATACCAGCACTCGAGCTGCAAAGTGCTTCCTAGAGCTGGCAGCCTGTGATCTTCCATTGAACTTAATGGTAGAAGAAAAAAATCTCAGCACTTGGTTGATGCTAAATGGACCTATATGCACTAAATCAGTCACACTCAGCTTTCTCACGCCTAATGTGCTCTCCCAGGGCCTCAGTTGTGCGTTAATTTGCAAAGATTTCCTGCTTCAAGGACAGTACTTTCCAGATGGGACCGGAAGACAGACCCTGATAAGGCCTTATGCAGATGACTGGGCAGATTTTGGGCTAACCACACTTCAGGGCCAGAGTGTAGAGGGAGGGGGCCACTGCCTGGAAGAACTCAGCAGGGAGAGGAGCTCAATTCTGAGCGGGCTCCAGGAACACAGCCAGGGAAAGGCAGCCATCCAACCCAAGGCCAGTCTGTATTGTCCTCAGCAGAGAAAATAGCCCATTCTCTGTGTCCTCTGTGACTACACCAAACGCAGACCGTGAGCCCAAATGAACATGGCACCAGAAAAGCACAAAGCCACACACTTTTATTGTTATTCCTGTGTCTGCATCATTCATGCCACGCCACTGGGAACTGATGGAGGACACGGGATATTCTGCCATCCGGCAGGGGACAGGTGCTTCAAAGCCTGTAAAATCCCAAACGTGACATTCTTTAAAGTCATGCCTGGCCGGGCGCAGTGGCTCACGCCTGTAATGCCAGCATTTTGGGAGGCCGAGGCGGGAGGATCACAAGGTCAGGAGATCAAGACCATCCTGGCTAACATGGTGAAACCCCGTCTCTACTAAAAATAATAATAAAAAAATTAGCCGGGTGTGGTGGCTGGCACCTGTTGTCCCAGCTACTTGGGAGGCTGAGGCAGGAGAATGACTTGAACCTGGGACGCGGAGCTTGCAGTGAGCCGAGATCGTGCCACTGCACTCCAGCCTGGGCGACAGACCGAGACTCCATCTCAAAAAAAAAAAAAGTCATGCCTCTAATGCCCTCAGGAACGCACTTTTACTCCCCAGGTGAACCCATCAAAGGGGTATTTGTCAATAGGAGACGTTTTCTTCCCACCCCTAGGGAGTCCGCAGTTGGTGGCTGCCATGATTGGGAACCAACCTGCATGGTCAATGGGCAGGGCCAGGCTGGGCCCCGGGCTGCTCTGCGGAAATGCACCCTGCGGGTCTCAGCCACCCTCCCATTCACCTACAGCCTGGCCAGGGAAAGGCATCTGACCCACACACTCTCACTTCCTCTTTCCAAGAACTGAAATAAGGCACCAACTTAACACATTGTACTTGGAGAGATTCTTGTACCCCTTTCAACTCCTGGACATCGTTCTTTCCTGAGTACTTTTCTTCCCTTTTCTGCAGCACTCCCTCTTTCCTCGCCACACAGCTTTCTGGTTCTTGCTTGCTCTCTCTGCTCTCTTCTCCCTTTGAGCTCTCATACCCAGGTTCCTAGAGGGTCCGTTCCTTCTGGGCTTTCTTTCTCCTCCCACCTCTCATGCCTCCGTCCTCCTTTCTTCCTAAGTCCGGAGCCTAGAGTCCCCTCCACCTCTTTCCCAGGCCCTGCTCCCTTCTGTCTCAAACTCCTCCTTCTCCTCAATTCAGAAGAAAGCTGGCCAGAGAGATCTCCTGTCTCCTCCCCCTTCACCTCCCCTCCTCTCCCTGCAGGCACACAAAAGGGGACAGAGGCACCAGATGGCCCGGTGCTAAAAGAGGGGCTCAGGGAGGCTGCCGCCCACAGAGGCCCCTGCTGGGCCTTCGAGCTAGTCCAAGCTGCTGCCGGGCCCAGCCGCCCAGCTGGCAGAGGAGCAGGGCAAAGGGCCAGCCTCCCCAGCACGAGGCCAGCTCCCCCTACCCGGGCTGCCCTGGGGCCAGCCTGGAGAGGGGGCACGCTTGCCAGCTGAAAAGCAGAGGGTGTCACCATGTGTCCAAGCCTCAAGCGCCAGGGGCAAGGGTCCGATGGCCTGTGGGGACACTGGGCTTGCCCAGGAAGAAGGAGAGGAGTGGCTGGCAGTCTGCTCTTTCTATGGAACAGGCTGTGCCAAGGAGGGGGCCTCAGCAATGGGTGAGCAGACCACAGGGGAGCCAACAATCCCCCCGTCCCCTCACAAAAAAGAAGATTTAATGACGCATTGGTTAATGTTAACAGCTACCATTCATTCAGTGGTTAGCTGGGCCAGGCATTATGCTAAGTCATTTCCTATAACATCCCTAATCCTTCAAGAGTTCTGCAGGGTAAACATTTTGATCCCTATTGTACAGACAAGAAAACTGAGGCTAAGAGAGGTTAAATGACTTCCCCAGGCATTATAGCTGGAAAATCAGTTAACACAGTTTATTCCAGGGTTCAAGCGATCCCCTCACCTTAGCCCCACAAGTAGTTAGGCCTATAGACATGCACCACCCTGCCCATAGTGAGATGGATTCTCACTATGTTGCCCAGGCTGAGCTCAAATGATCCCCACACCACAACCACCACCTTGGCCTCCCAAAATGCTGGCATTACAGATATGAGTCACTGTGCCCGGCCTAGTCAACACAGTTTAACGTATCTTTTCCCATTAAGATTCTATAAGTCCTGCTAAGGTGGTGTTGCAAAGTCAGGCACCTAACAATGCCCCCACTAAGGCCTTCAATAAAGCCACAGGCAGGCCATGTGCGGTGGCTCACACCTGTAATCCGAGCACTTTGAGAGCCAAGGCAGGCAAATCACTTGAGGTCAGGTGTTTGAGACCAGCCTGGCCAACATGGTGAAATCCCGTCTCTACTAAAAATACAAAAAAAATTAACTGGGCGTGGTGGTGCATGCCTGTAATCCCAGCTATGCGGGAGGCTAAGGAAGGAGAATTGCTTGATCCCGGGAGGCAGAGGTTGCAGTGAGCCACGATTCTGCCACTGCACTCCAGCCTGGGCGACAGAGCGAGACTCCGTCTCAAAAAAAAAAAAAAAAAAAAAGCCACAGGCAGAAGTTTCCAATTCAGTTCTCCATTTCACATGCCTGTGTGGCATTTTTAAACATCAAACTCCCAAGTCCCCTTCTCTGGAGGTTCTGATGCACCCCAGCCTCTCCAGAGACGCTTGTGCAGGAACAGGAGCTGTGAAGCAGGGCAGACTCAAGTTCCCAGTACCAGTCACATGACATGGGAAAAGCTACTTCCATCCCTTGGAGCCTTAGTTTCCTACTATTAAAAAAAAATGCAGATGATAATGTTTGCTTTACCCATGTGTCATGAGGAGTGTAGGCTGCTTGGCACAGGGCCAGGCACTCCATAGGTGCTCTGCTGACGTCAGCTCCCCTTTCCCGCCCTTCAGAAACCTGAGGCTGCAGCAGCCACACTTCAGAGAGCTAAAGAGAAAGGGGCATAGCCCATAAATACTACCCCAGTTATGCTGATTTTTGGTTCTGGCCTTCATCGAAGTCCATGCACCCTGCCCCAGGGTCAGGCAGCTCCCGCAGGGCTGCAGGACCACAAGCCAGCGTAGGATGGGGGATTTCCAGGGACGGGAACTCTGCTTTCAGAACTTCCATGGAAAGGCCTCCAAACTGACCGGCTCCACCTGCAAAAGGTCACTATCCAGGCTGGCTGAGAGTCTCTGGAAACCTATCAGTCCATCAAACTGTTTCCCAGCCTTCCTTCCATCAACTGCCAGAGCCCATATTTCCAGAGCCACCTCTACCAGCTGCCCCTCTGAACGCAGCAGGCCTGCCCCCAGGTTCACGCCCTCCTGCCTGGCAGCTGCCATGAGCCCCTCAGGCTATTCTCTCCTGCCAGCCCCAGGCATTTCCCAACCCTCACCTAAAACCCATGTCCCCAGTATAAAAGGCAATGAGTGGCTTCCAAATACACCCTTCCCTGTTTACTCAAGAGCTGACTTTGAGTTACCTGGAAGATGGGCGCACTCCCAGTAGCCTGGGTAAGAATCTTTCCTTTCCCCCTTTTTAACAGAGGACAAGTGAGTTCCAGGAAATGCCTGGAGTGCCCAGCTACCTCTCCAGAGTACACTCAAACCCCACTCATTCTCACAAAGCAACTTGGCGGAGGCCCTGTTTCACAGGCACCCTGCTGGGCACATCTGCCTTCTTCAGCTCCCCTTCTTGAGAAACTGGGAGGTAGGTGCCGTTATCTTTATTTTATAGATGAGGGGACGGAAGCATTAGGCCATCTGTAGAAGCTCCCACATCTGATGAGTGGTGAACTCAGGATTTAATCCCAGGACTTCTGGGGCCCAGACAAGAGCATTTGCTACTCCATTGTGTTTGCCTCTAAAATCTACCTCGGGCCAGGCATGGTGGCTCATGCCTGTAATCCCAGCACTTTGGGAGGCCAAGGCAGGTGGATTACCAGCGATCAGGAGTTCAAGACCAGCCTGACCAACATGGCAAAACCCTGTCTTTACTAAAAATACAAAAATTAGACCAGGCGCAGTGGCTCACGCCTGTAATCCCAGCACTCTGGGAGGCCAAGGCAGGTGGATGACGAGGTCAGGAAATTGAGACCATCCTGGCTAACATGGTGAAATTCCATCTCTACTAAAAAAAAAAAAAAAAAATACAAAAAGTTAGCTGGGCGTGGTGGCGGGTGCCTGTAGTCCCAGCTACTCAGGAGGCTGAGGCAGGAGAATGGCATGAACCCGGGAGGCGGAGCTTGCAGCGAGCCGAGATCGCACCACTGCACTCCAGCTTGAGCAACAGAGTGAGACTCTGTCTCAAAAAAATAAAATACATCTACCTCAAATCTATTTCTCACCCTCTTTGTTGCCCCCATCCAAGGGGGCGCCTTCCAAGCCACGATAGCAGAGACCTGGGTCACTATAATGGCCTCCTAACTGGTCTCCTTGTTCTTACTCTCGGTTCCAACCATCCATTTTCCACAACAGCCAGGATACTTCTTTTCATGAAGTGATCATGTTGCTCCCCTGCTGCACATAAAATAAAAGCAAACTCCTCACCGTGGCATATAAGGCCTGAGTGATCTGTCCCTTCCCTCTACCTGCTGCCCCCCATACCTCACTTCCCCTCAGCCACCACACTCTGGCCACACTGGCCTCCCTTCCATTCTTGAAGTCTTTTCCTACTCTAGGATCTTGATACTCGATGTTTCTTCTCCTTTCTTCTTGTCACTCCGTATAGTACTCTATTTTATTTTCTTCATAGCATTTATAACTATCTGAAACTTTTAAATTTATTTACATCTTGGGTGTTTGTTTGTCTCCATTGACCAATGTAAGCTTCACAAGACAATTTTATCATGCTCTCCATGGCACTCTTGTGCCTGGGACAGCACCTGGCCAATAGTAAGTGCTCAATAATTACCCACTGGTTGAATGAATGAAGGCTAAGGAGACCTCAGAGATGATGGGGCTGAAAGACATCAGAGGAGAAGAAAGCTGGAGCAGTTTTACCTGCAATATGTTCAACAGAAATGGCCCCACTGAGCCTCACAGTCAGCCATGCGACAGTGCACCTCATGTCTGGGACAGAAGAAAGATGGTCAATGTGTGCCCTAAGTGAGGGAACTATTTGGAAATTGGGAGGATAAAGAAAGAAGAATAAAAATGTTGGGTTTTGTAGTGGTGGCTGTTATTTTTTAAGCCCACTCAAGGGGGTTTTCTGCAGTGGCTCAACATGAGCAAACACTAGAACTAAAAAAAAAACCAATAAAATAAAATAAAGAAGAAACAGAAAACAAAAAAAAACAAAATGCTGCAGCTAAAATGGAATAGGTTCCCCGGAGTCTGATCTAATGTGTATGGGCTCACATGACCCTTAGGGAGGCCTCCTCCAGAAGAAAAGAAAACAGAAGGAGGAGGAGGAGGAAGGAAGAGGAAGGGGAGGAGGAAGAGGAGGAGGAGGAACAAGAAAGGAGGAGGGGGAGGAAGAGTGGGAGGAGGAAGGGTGACAAGGAAGGAGGAGGGGGAGGAGAAGGGGAGGAGGAGGGACAAAGAAGGAGGAGGAGGAGGGGGGAGGAGTAGGGGAGGAGGAGGGGGAAGGAGAAGGGGAGGAGGAGATGGGGGAGGAAGGAAAGGGGAAGCAAGGAAGGGGAGGAGGAGAAACAACAGCTACCAACAAGGCAGCCCAGTGACCATAACATGGGAATAGCCCATTGACGGAAGTGCTTCACTGATGGTCACATGGGGAAGTCTCTGTCCATGCTCCTAGCATGTACTCTGACTTCAGAGAGACACTAGTATAAATAGGGTGAGAGGATGTAGGGTGGAAAGCAATCCAGCACCCCTGTGAAAACTCAAGTCCCTTCTTCCCAACTCCTGAAGCCTGGTCTGAGTCCCTCCTGTTCTGAAAGCTGTGCTTGGCTGGGCTCTCCCTGCTGCAGACTGTGTCTTTGAGGATACTCAATGCCTCAGAAGACATGGGCCACATCTCCCTGGAGCACCGATTCTACTTGATTATTTGGTGGAAGATACTTTTATTAAACAGGGATTTCATTTTGCCATAGATGCAAAACGTACATGACTTTTTTTTTTTTTTTTTTTTTTTTTTGAGACAAGGCCTCACTCTGTGGCCCAGGCTGGAGTGCGGTGGCACCATCACAGCTCACTGCAGCCTCAACTTCTGGGCTCAGGTGATCCTCCCACCTCAGCCTCCCGAATAGCTGGTATTACAGGCATGCACCACCACATCCAGCTAAATTTTTATTTTTATTTTTTGTAGCGATGGAGTTTTGCCATGTTGCCCAGGCTGGTCTCAAATTCCTGGGCTCAAGCAATCCCCCTGCCTCAGCCTTCCAAAGTGCTGGGAATTACAGGTGTGAGCCACTGTGCCTGGTCACAATGTACATGAATTTTTAAGACAAGATGTGAGCTTTTTAAATAAATTTTACGCCTGTAGTAGTTACTACAAATTGCCCAAGGGGCATTTACTCTCTCCTGTTTTTCAGCAGTATTAGGAAAAGCGGTATAGTGGTTAGGTGCATGGGCTCTGGGACTGCACTGCCTAAGTCTGAATCCAGGCTCTGCTTGTATGGCCTTGGACAAGTTACTCCACCATTCTGTGCCTCAGTGTCTGCATCTGTAAAGTTGGGTGACAGTAATAGCACCATCCTCATAGAACTAGGTAAGTTCATGCATGTAAGGTGCTTGCTCAGAACGGTGCCTGGCACACGGTGAGCACTAAGTGTCAGCTATTTTATCACTCTGGTAGACAGGCTGAGAAGCTGTCAGAGTGCACAACAGCCCGTCCCTTACCATCTTAAGCTACCTTCTCTCCCCAGCAAGAGTACTGGTAACACGGGGGGTGGGGACAATGGTCAGGCTCTTGGGTATGACTGATGAGGTACAGGCACTAACTAGCAGCTGTCCCACACACACAGCACCCCCTCCAGAGAGGTGGATGTGAAGGAACCATGGGGCTCTCCCCTCAGGCCTCTGCCACGAGCTGCTTCCCTTACCTGGAAGGCACTTCCCAGCCGTTCACCATCACTGTCTTCCCCTTTCCCACCAACCCCAACCCATCCTCAGGACCAGAGCTGGTACTAAGGACACAAAATGTAAGGAGGCACTCACTCCCAGGTCATGCAAGTGCTCAGGACTCAGCTCAGTTGTCACTTTCTCCAGGATGCCTTCCCTGAATCCCATCCATCCAAGTCTTCCTGGTGTCCCTCACTGCACTCACCTCCAATCAAATGCCATTGTAACCCATCGCCTTGTCTGGCTGTCCCCTGTGCATGAGCTCCTGGGGGTCGGGCGCATTTCCTCATTCTTTTTCCACCCATAGAGCCTCACACTTGCCAAGCACAGAGAAGGCATCCAGTAAGTGTTTGGTGAATAAATGTTGAATGGATCATTCTTCAGGGAATCCCAAAGCCAGCAAAAGTAAAATAACATGTTCATCTCCCAGGTAAGAGACTAGCATAAGAGACTAGAAAAGGGGCCAAGGAAGGGAGAAGAGAAGGAGGGAAGCATGGAGGGAACACTAGGAATTGGCTGATGGTAGAAATGCCCCTGGCCTTAGGAAAGACACCCAAGAACAAGGGAGAGCACTCCCTTCTCCTCCTTCCTGAGAAGCATGGCATTCTGGAATGCACCCAATCATTCCTTCATTCATGCAACAGTCCTGTGCTCGGCACCAGCTGGCACCAGGCACGCTGCTGAGCAAGGAGACAGGGAGGGGAGGGCCCTGCTTCAGGCTCCTGGGAAAACCCAAGGCCCAGCTCTGTTTCTGCTTCTCTCCATGCTGAAATGGGCCACGGGGGCATAGGCCCAATGTGCCTGGTCGTGGAGTCACAATGCTGTCAGCCTTCAGGTCACTTTGTGACAATCCTACTGTAGGAATTGTGCTTCTGGAGAAACACAGTAAGGTGTGATGAAAGCATACCACAAGACCAGGCACGGTAGCTCCCATCTGTAATCCCAGCACTTTGGGAGGCCAAGGTGAGAGGATCACTTGAGGCCAGAAGTTCAAGATCAGCCTGGCCAACATGGTGAAACCCTGTCTCTACTGAAAATACAAATATTAGCTGGGTGTGGTAGCACATGCCTGTAGTCCCAGCTACTCAGGAGGCTGAGGCAGGAAAATCGCTTGAACTCAGGAAGCAGAGGTTACAGTGAACCGAGATCATACCTCTGCACTCCAGCCTGGGAAACAAAGCGAAATTCTGTCTCAAAAAAAAAAAAAAAAGAAAGAAAATACATCCAGTTGTGGGGTCTTGGGCATCACTGATCCTCCTGTCCCTGGTCCTCTATCCCTTTTTCCCTCCCTTGTGGCAGTCCTGATAGGCCCCCAGATGGCTAAAAAAAAGAATCCCCACACTGGATAGCCTGTCTGTAAATAGGAGAGGCCAGAGGAGGCAGGGAAGGAGCAGACAGTTCGCCCGGACTTGACCCCTAGGTGTGGCCCATAACCACGGAGTGACTGTGCATCTGCCATCTAGGCTTTCTGTGCCTCAGTCCCAGCATTGTGGGTTAAGTGACATAACACAGGGAAAGGGCCGGCATAGACTGTAGTAGGCTTCAACAAATGCTAACTCTCTTCCTTTGAATAATGAACTACACAAGATATACATAATTTTCTAAAATTTATTTTATGTTGCAGTGTCTCCTCGACTTAAAACACTATTTTCTAAGGCTGTTCATTTGTCAAACAATGACTACAGTTGCCAAGCATCCAAAACTCCACTTCTGGTCTGCAGAGCCCCACGGTCTGTTCTGGGGACAGGTAGCATAAGCAAGGGACAATACCACCACCTGGGGCATCTGGAAATGCTAACACAAAGGGGTAAAACTGGGGCTAGGTTGGAAGACACAAATAGAAATTGGGGAGGTGAGCAGAGATGGGTGAGAACAAGGGAGGCCAGAGAGAAAGAACAGCTGGAGCAAAGCATGTGGCAGACAAGAGGTGTGGCACACTCGGGGAACAACACACAGGTCACCTGCCTGGGGGACAGTAATGTGCGCGAAGATTGGATAGGAGATGTGGCACTGCAAACAATCAGGGTCCAGTCCAGAAGGGCCTTTCAGTGAACATGATGGGTTTGCATTTATCTTGACAGAGAGGCACCTGCAGCAGCAATGTGGACGGCAGAGGGTGGGGAGGCTCCAGGCAGGGAGCCCAGGCTAGAGGCCATTGTGATGACCAGGCTGATACATGATTCAAGCCTGGATTAGGACTGTGGCCCAGGAGGGGAAAAGAGATGTTTAGGTGGTAAGAGAAACAGACCTAGAGAGTAGGAGTGAGAAAAAGGGAAGCAGGCAGCTGCACTGATGACTATTTACTGAGACAAGGGAACCCTGGAGGAGTCAAGAGTAGTGAACTTGGTTTTAGATAAAATGAATTTGAAATACTTAAAGGAGGCCAGGTGTGGTGGCTCACACCTGTAATCCCAGCACTTTGGAAGGCCGAGGTGGGTGGATCACCTGAGGCCAGGAGTTCAAGACCAGCCAGGCCAACAAGGTGAAACCCCATACTCTACAAAAATACAAAAAAAAATTAGCCAGGCATGATGTCGGGTGCCTGTAATCCCAGCTACTCGGGAGGCTGAGGCGGGAGAATCGCTTGAACCCGGGAGACAGAGATTATAGTGAGCCGAGATCATGCCACTGCACCCCAGCCTGGGCAACAGAGCAAGACTCGATCTCAAAAAATATATAAATAAATAAATACTTAAAGGACATCTAGGTGGTGTCCCACAGAACCTGCCAGCAGGATGAGTTCAAACCCAAATCTGGTGAGTATTCACTGTGTACTCTTAGGCCTCGACAGTTCTGTTTTCTTTTCTGTAAAATGAGGCTGCTACCTACTTCATAGAATCATTATTTTTGAGCCCCAGTCTCACTCTGTCACCCAGGCTGCAGTGCAGTGGCGCAATCTCGGTTCACTGCAAACTCCGCCTCCCAGGTTTGAGTGATTCTTGTGCCTCAGCCTCCTGAGTAGCTGGAATTACAGGCATGTGCCACCACACCCGACTAATTTTTGTATTTTTGGTAGAGATGGGGTGTCACCACATTGGCCAGGCTGGTCTTGAACTCCTGACCTCAAGTGATCTGCCTGCCTTGCCCTCCCAAAGTGCTGAGATTACAGGAGTGAGACACCTACTTCATAGAATTATTGAGAGAATGTGGGCTAAAGAAGATAGCTGTGGAAAAGCACCAAGCCTTTTAGCTGGCACATGGTGGGAACTCCATGAATACTGGTTGAATCTGAAGGTGACTGTGATCATGGATATTTCTGTGTTAAAGTGCCATCAACACCAGTGTATGGGCAGCTTGGTTCTTTTCATCACAGGCTCCTGGGGCCATTCCAGCTAGGTGGAGAGGACTGTGGTCAGGGTTGCTGGGTGGCCAGCTGCTCCTACTCTCTAGGCCTGTTTTCTTACCACTCAAACATCTCTTTTCCCCTCCTGGGCCACTGTCCTAATCCAAGGAGTTCTTCATGTCTACCTCCTCAGCTCCCACCCCAGGGACAGGCCTTACCTCTTCCAGATCCCCTGCAGCCTCCCTGCCCAACAGGATTCCAAAGACTAGGAGAACCTCCCCAGCTTGACTCAGGCAAACTGAATGCCCTGTCGTGAACCAGCAGGGGCCCTAAGGCAAGTCTTGCTCTGGGAAGACAAACAGGTTTTTATTACCTCCACCTTAAGACAAAGCCTCAACCTCTGGCTGCTGTGAGACACTCATTCCCAGGAAGAAAAATGACCCCTAATTGCAGTAGTGCATGTGACACATCCCTGGTAGACTGTGAGCTCCCTGAGAGCAGGAACTGGGTCCCACAGGTCCTCATTTTCCTCCTGGCCCCCAGCACCTGCCTATCTGAGTACATGGTCAAGGAAGGTTTCTTGAGTTTTAATGCCTGCGTGTTTGGTTTCTGCTTCTGAGCTAGAGTCTCTTGCCAGGTAAGCAGAGTAGATGCACTCCTCAAAACTCAATAGGAAAACGTCATGCTGGGTCATGGTGAACAGGATCCAGGACCAACAGTCCCTGCTGCTTCCTTCTCCTCCTTCCCAACTCCACACCTGCCCGAACCTATGACATAGAGACCGAGTGTCTTGGGAGCAGATTCCCAAGTCATGCCTAAAACAATGCATTAGGTCCTTGAATAGATACAATTCGGTTTAATAACCTCCAAGTCACATCCCCTTCATCAACCAATCAAGGCAGCTCCAAGAACTTTCTCCTCCCCTGTGGTCTCACACACTGGTCCATGGGGCTCTGGAGTGGAGCAGAAGACACTAGGGCCTGTTCCTTAACACCCTCACAGGCACCTTCCACTAAAAACAAGCCAGCTTGACTGGGCTTGGTGGCTCACGCCTGTAATCCCAGCACTTTGGGAGGCCAAGGTGGGCAGATCACCTGAGGTCAGGAGTTCAAGACCAGCCTGACCAACGTGGTGAAACCCCATCTCTACTAAAAATACAAAAATTAACAGAGTGTGGTGGTGCATGACTGTAATCCCCGCCAGCAACTTAGGAGGCTGAGGCAGGAGAATTGCTTGAACCTGGGAGGCACAGGTTGCAGTGAGCCAAGATCGCACCATTGCACTCCAGCCTGGGCAACAAGAATGAAATTCCGTCTCAAAAACAAAACAAAACAAAACAAAACAAAACAAAAAAAAAAAACAAGACAAATAACACAAGTCACCTTCCCGCCCTCTGTGTCTTCTCTTCTTCTGGGTCACCTCTTAAGCTTCTCTGGCCAGTACAAGGTGGACACCTGTAAGCTGCTTCTCATCCCAGCCAGCTAAACCACAGCACATATGAACCAGCCCCCTTCCCTAAACAACAGTCATGGGATTCAGCAAAAGGCTTTCTCCCGGACCAGCCTCTCCTACCCATGTTCCCTGGGCTGGCTGGGCCCCTCATTCAGTTACCAGACAGACTGCTTCTGCATTTGGACGGGCCTCTGACCCTCCCAGGTGAGTGGTCATTCATTCAAGGCCTCCACTAGGAGAACAATCAATTTAGACTTCAGAGATTTGGGGGACCTAGGGAGATTTTCCTAAATGAGATCCCCTGCTTCCAGCACAGACTCCCAGTTGCCTAGCAACTGTAGAAAGAGATCTGGGAAATCCGGAGCTTACTCCACAGCCCCCTGTGCTGTGATGAGCTCGGTGTGGCCCACCTAGGGAGGAAGGCACTGCAGCTGATAATTATCAGGAGTAACAGCCATAATCCCAGACCTGCTATTACTGTGTTTACAGAGAAGCAATTACTGCAGAAGCTCACACCACTGGCCTTTCCCAGGCCCTCACCCTTCCCACCCTGTGCTGACTAAGGGAGTAGAAATAGCCTCCAGCCTTTCCCAGGAGTAGAAGCTACAGCCTCACAGAGCCCCAGGGTGCTCTGATACCGGTTCTGCCACTTAAGCTGCTCTCCACAGGTGTGAGTGGGCCTTAGGGAGGAAGGACGAGAGTGAGGCTCAGGGCACACACCCTTGGCCTGGCTAAGGATAGGGGCGTCCTGTGGCAGGAGAACCAGAGATAGTGCTTTGGGAGGCAGGAACGCTGGTCTTCTAAGAGCATGCTGGGCTTTTTCTTTTCCTTCCGGAAGCCAGTGGCCTGCTCACTGCCCTTCTTTCTGAGCGGCTACCTCAAGGCCAGGCTAAGGATGAGGCATAGATATGGAGGTGAAAGGTTAAGCCCCTCACCCTCCACCCCTTCTAGTCTCCAGAAGGGGACAGTTGGAATTCAAATATCCAATGTCATGAAGCCAAGGGGAGAGGTGGGATAGGAGTCTATGAAGCCAGCCCACTAGCTTCTCTCTCCTGGGAACTCCCTGGTTTATGAGCTGCCAACATGAGCTTCATGGGTGAAAAAAGCACCCAGACTTGCAGCAAATTCTCTGAGAATGACACGTCCCTTTCCAGCCTTCCAGCTCTGGCTTCAGTCTCCATCCCCCATGTCCTGCACCCTGGATCTAGCAACAATATTCTGATGCACGCCATCTCTTTTATTTGGTTATCTCCCCCCATGACACAAAGGCCAGAGTATGATAGCCTGCCTAGAAATCAAACCATGACGACTAATTAATTAAAGTCACAGACTTCCAGACTGTTAAATCTTAGTGTGACATTAGACATGATCTAATCTAACATCCCCATTTTATAGATGGGGAAACTAAGGCCCAGAGAGAAAGGCAGTTGATGTACAATCACACTGCTGGTTAGTGGCAAAACTGAAATCAGAGCTCAGACATCCTGTCCTTGCTCAACTGCTCTTTCCAACATACGAACCTGCCCTTTGATTCCGCTTGCCCTTTGGGTTCAGACCACAGAGAAGATTATTTTTAAAAAATCGGTGGGGCACGGTGGCTCCACAATTTGGGAGGCTGAGGTGGGCATATCCCTTGACCCCAGGAGTTCAGGACCAGCCTAGCCAACATGTCGAAACCCTATCTCTATAAAAAATACCAAAAAAATTAGCTGGGCATGGTGGCATGACCTGTAGTCCCAGCTACACGTGCTGAGGTGGGAGGATCACTTAAGCCCAGGAGTAAAGCCGAGTGCAGTAAGCCTGGGCAACATGGGGAAGCCCTGTCTACAAAAAATACAAAAATTTAGCTGGGCATGGTGGTGTGCACCTGTAGTTCCAGCTATAGGGGGCTGAGGTGGGATCACTTGAGCCCAGAAGGTCAAGCCCAGTGCAGTGAGCTGTGAGCATACTACTGCATTCTAGCCTGGGTGACAGATCAAGACCCTGTTAAAAAAAAAAAAAAAAAAAAACAAAGACAACAACAACAAAAAAAACCGCCTGGGTGCAGTGGCTCATGCCTGTAATCCCAGCACTTGCGAGGCTGAGACAGGCAGATTGCCTGAGCCCAGGAGTTCAAAACCAGCCTGGGCAACACTGTCTCTATAAAAAGATTCTGGTTTTTTTTGATTTTTGGGATGAAGTCTCACTCTCTTGCCCAGACTGGAGTGCAGTGTTGTGAACTCAATTCACTGCAACCTCCTTCCACCTCCCAGGTTCAAGCGATTCTCGTGCCTCAGGCTCCCGAGTAGCTGGGATTACAGGCACCAGCCACCATGCCCAGCTAACTTTTGTATTTTCAGTAGACACAGGGTTTTGCTGTTGTCCAGGCTGGTCTCAAATTACTGACCTCAAGTGAGCCACCCATCTCAGCCTCCCCAAGTGCTAGTATTATAGGCATGAGCCACCACGCCCAGCCTCTATGAAAAGATTTAAAGTTACCCAGGCATATTGGCATGTGCCTGTAGTCCCAGCTACTTGGGAGGCTGAGGTGGGAGGATTGCTTGAGTCTGGGAGATCGAGTCTGCAGTGAGCTGTGGTCACATCACTGCACTCTGGCCTGGGAAACAGATGGAGACGCTGTCTCAAAAAAAGAAACAACAACAACAAAAACTAGCATTGTAGGGTTAGATACTAAACACTTTAAACTTGCCCAAAAGTTTTTACAACAGTGTTCTTATCCTATCCTCAAAGCATTGTTTTCAGGTAAATGGAGTTAATATGACTCTAGCTGCACAGGTTGGGAAACTGGCCAGAAAGAGTCCCATTAAGTTGAGAAAGATATGTTAAAAGTGGCTAGAAGGCCTTTCCGTGCTACCTACAGAGGGGTCCATACAGCGTTGTTCTGGATTCCCGTCGTAACTTAAAGGGAAACTTTCACAATGTCCAGAGCCCTTGATGTCCTGCAAATGGAGGAGTAGGATGTCCTTAAGTTCCTTGCAGCAGGAACCCACTTAGGTGGCACCAATCTTGACTTCCAAATGGAACAGTACATCTATAAAAGGAAAAGTGATGGCATCTACATCATAAATCTGAAGAGGACCTGGGAGAAGCTTCTGCTGGCGGCTCGTGCCATTGAAAACCCTGCTGATGTCAGTGTTATAGCCTCCAGGAATACTGGCCAGAGGGCCGTGCTGAAGTTTGCTGCTGCCACTGAAGCCACTCCAATTGCTGGCCGCTTCACTCCTGGAACCTTCACTAACCAGATCCAGGCAGCCTTCCGGGAGCCATGGCTTCTTGTGGTTACTGACCCCAGGGCTGACCACCAGCCTCTCAGGGAGGCATCTTAGGTTAACCTACCTACCATTGCTCTGTGTAACACAGATTCTCCTCTGCGCTATGTGGACATTGCCATCCCATGCAACAACAAGGGAGCTCACTCAGTGGATTTGATGTGGTGGATGCTGGCTTGGGAAGTTCTGCACATGCGTGGCACCATTTCCCGTGAACACCTGTGGGAGGTCATGCCTGATCTCTACTTCTACAGAGATCCTGAAGAGACTGAAAAAGCAGAGCAGGCTGCTGCTGAAAAGGCAGTGACCAAGGAGGAATTTCAGGGTGAATGGACTGCTCCAGCTCCTGAGTTCACTACTACTCAGCCCGAGGTTGCAGACTGGTCTGAAGGTGTGCAGGTGCCCTCTGTGCCTATTCAGCAGTTCCCTACTGAAGACTGGAGTGCTCAGCCTGCCACGGAAGACTGGTCTGCAGCTCCCACTGCTCAGGCCACTGAATGGGTAGGAGCAACTACTGAATGGTCTTAAGCTGTTCTTGCACGGGCTCTTAAGCAACATGGAAAAATGGTTGATGGAAAATAAACATCAGTTTCTAAAAAAACAAAAAACAAAAAAAAGGGGGTAGAAGAGTTCATGTTTCCTGACTGCTCATCCAATGCTCCTTCTAATGTACTCCTTGCCTCCACAAATTTGGCCTTGTTACTCAGAGACACCCAGCTAACCAAATAATACTGTCACAGGGGCCCCTTCCAGAGAAAAGACGTGGACACCAAGTCAGAACCAACACTGCATTTTAATGCTGAGCTAACATGTTTCCTCTTGCAAGTCACTGGTCTCAAAAATATCACCAAACTTGTTTTTTCTTTTTTTGAGACAGGGTCTCACTGTCTTCCAGGCTGGAGTGCAGTGGCATGATCACTGCTCACTGCAGCCTCTGTCTCCTGGGCTCAGGTGATCCTCCCACCTCAGCCTCCCAAGTAGCTGGGACCACAGGTGCATGCCACCCTGACCAGCTAATTTTTCGGTATGTTTTGCAAAGATGAGTTTCACCACATTGCCTAGGCTGGTCTTGAACTCCTGGGCTCAATGGATCCACCTGCCTTGGCCTTCCAAAGTGCTCGGATTACAGACATAAGCCACTGTGCCTGGCCATCACTAAACTTCTTAATAAAGACTCAAAACATTTCTAATATTAAACACTGAAATAAATGTGAGCTATGCATACATTTAAGAAAGATTAATCAAAATAAGATATTTACCTATTTTCCATTTCAGGGTTGAAACCTATCCCAGCAGCTCAGGGCACAAAGTGGGAGCTGACCCTGGAGAGGCCGCCGTTCCATTGCAGGGCACACTCACATCCCCACTCGCTCAGACTCGGATCATGGAGACATGCCAATTCACCCAACACATGCATCTTTGGGATGTGGGAGGACACCACAGTACAAAGAGAAAGCCAGGAGGAGCTGCTGTAGCTGGCTGACCAAATTTGGTCACACTCATCCTAAGCCCCAACTCTCCTTTCCAGCTGTCTGATCCTCCCATACTCCAGGTCCACGGTGCACCGAGTGTATGAATTGTGTCCTTTATCACAGTGGTTTTCAAAGTGTGGTTCCTCGACCAGCAGCATTAGTATCTCTTGGGGACTTGAAATGCAAATTACTGGCCCATCCCAGACCTGCTGAGTCAGAAACTTTCAGAATAGGGCTCAGCAATCTGTGCTCATCAAGCCCTCCAAGTGATTCTGATGCTCTCTAAAGTATGAGAACCACTGCTTTCTCATGATGTTTGCAAGAATCTGAGCAAAGAATACTTTGTCCAGGGCAGAGAGGCCAAGGCCAACAGCGGGTAATTGGTCTAACAAGTCAGGCTTCCTGGTGAACACCCTACAGCTTGCAACAGGTGCTAGAGGGCCCCACCCACTAACAATACAACAGAGGCATCCAGAAATGCTGAGCCGACAATTCTCACTGACATCGCTCCTAACTGGGAGTGGGATTCAACAGAGGTAGAAACGCTCTTCCCCAAGAGTGTGGTGAAGCTGGGAGAGAGGGGCAGTGAAAAGAGAAAGAGCAATAAGGAAAGAATACGGGAAAAGCCGGGCGCGGTGGCTCACGCCTGTAATCGCAGCACTTTGGGAGGCCAAGGCGGGCCGATCAGTTGAGGTCAGGAGTTCAAGACCAGCCTGCCCAACATGGTGAAACTCTGTCTCTACTAAAAAATACAGAAAATTAGCCAGGCGTGGTGGCACATGCCTGTCTGCCTGTAATCCCAGCTACTTGGGAGGCTGAGGCATGAGAATTGCTTGAACGCAGGAGGCAGAGGTTGCAGTGAGATTGTGCCGCTGCACTCCAGCCTGGGTGATGGAGTGAGACTATGTCTCAAAAAACACAAAACAAAACAAAACAAAACAAGAATATGGGAAAAATGGCTTCTCAAGGAACCAGCAACTTGCAAGAGGAAACATGTTAGCTCAGCATTAAAATGCAGCGTTGGTTCTAACTTGGTGTCCTCCTCTTTTCTCTGGAAGGGGCCCCTGTAACAGTATTATTTGGTTAGCTGGGTGTTTCTGAGTAACAAGGCCAAATTTGTGGAGGCAAGGAGTACATTAGAAGGAGCATTGGATGAGCAGTCAGGAAACATGAACTCTTCTACCCACTTTTAACATATCTTTCTCAACTTGACGGGACTCTTTCTGGCCAGTTTCCCAACCTGTGCAGCTAGAGTCATAGTAATTCCATTTACCTGAAAACAATGCTTTGAGGATAGGATAAGAACCCTGTTGAAAAAACTTTTGGGAAAGTTTAAAGTGTTTAGTATCTAACCCTACAATACTAGTTTTTGTTGTTGTTGTTTCCTTATTTGAGACAAGGTCTCCATCTGTTGTTTCCCAGGCCAGAGTGCAGTGACGTGACCACAGCTCACTGCAGACTCGATCTCCCAGACTCAAGCAATCCTCCCACCTCAGCCTCCCAAGTAGCTGGGACTACAGGCACATGCCAATATGCCTGGCTAACTTTAAAACAAGAAATATTCCATAGGAACTTAACTCTTGTTTATATCAATTATTCTGTGGTAAAATTGATTTCAATATGTCATTTCAATTAAAGTCACAGTTTCCAAGAACCCATCGATCACATTAGCTGAGGACTTACTGCACACTGAATGTCCGCATATGCAAGCAATATACACGTGTGACTATTTCAATGCTCATCCCCAGATGAATGTAACAAATAGGGAACTGGGCGCCTAGAGATGATTGGTCCTGGCAATTTAGGCCACAATTCTCTCACTGCAGGTCTCCCCTTCAGTTTTCACTCTCTCTCCCTACCCCTCTCAGCCACTTCCCTCCAGAGAAAGTTCCCAGCTCTTCGGATGGCTCTGCTTGTGCCTGCACAGCCAGTAGCTGCCTAGGGGGCAGGGAAGGGAGGTCCGCGGGGGGAGCTGTAGCAAGAGGAGCCTCGGGTCTCTAACTGCAACTGACCACAAGGTGCAGAGACCTAAGGGTGGGCAGGTAAGTTCAGGGACTTGCTAGCCAGGTGGGAGCAGGCCTTGGGCTGCCACCAAAAGGAAGGAGCAGGGCAGGGACCGGGAGGTGGAGGGGCTGTGCACACAAAGGCACAGCACCAGCCGCAGCTATCATCTGCTGACAATTGCCTCTCTCCCCTCCTGGACTCCTTCAGAAGGCCCAGCCAAAGCCGGATGTCTGCCGGATTTCCAAGAGGGCAGGAATCTAGTCCCTTGGGAGGTGCAGGAGGGTGGCTCTGGGAGATGGACCACCTCTGTGGAGGTGGAGGCACCCAAACATTCACCCTGACACCAACCTCCCCTTCCCATGCTCGTCTTAGGGTGGTGGAGGCTGCAGAGAGAAAGAGAATCCCCCTGCAAATCAGCGAGCATGACTGTCCCCAGCTGGCTGCCGAGGCTGCCAGGGAGGGTGGGAAGCAGAGGTCTCACTGCTCAAAGATAAAACACCATGAAAGCTGACCCAGCCCTTCTGAGTCATTTCCCAAAATCTTCCCAGGAGTCAATGGGCTTAATGTGCCTAGAACCAGCCTTACCTGTAGGCTGAAGAGGCATATCATGTATAAATAAAGGGGGAGCCAGGCAGCTTCCCTACCCCCAAATCCCTCTCTCAACTCCCATAGGAAGGCCAGAAATTGTACTCTCGCTCTTCATGGCTATGGGCTGTAAGCTACTTTGGACATGGAGTACATGAAGATATTTCTCTGCAGCAAAAAGATGCCACCCAGGAAAGGCCACGGGGTTGATAGGAAAGCAGCAGGAGACAGAAAGAGAACTTCAGAAGTCACCACCCCGTCCTCTCCCACATTGAAAACATTTCCTACCAGCATGCTGGAGAAGCATCTTAAACACGCTGCCCTCGGCCCCTGGGAGCAACGTGTTTGGCCTCCTCCCTGCCTCCACATCCTCCACACCCTTGCTCCTGCCCGCCTCCCACCGGTCAGGCATGTTGCAAGACTCCATTGACCGATGTTTACAGAATGCTCCGAAGAGAATGACCCAGTTGCCAAACCCCTGAGTCATCTGGCCTAGTCACCCTTCGCTCCTCTGGCTTGGCTGTCCCACCAGAGCAGAGATCATGCTCACCGGCATTTGTTCACAAGGCCTCACCAGCCAAGAGGCCAAGCAGGCTTCCCAGACCTGCCTTTTTATAGCGATGGGAGGGAAGAAAAGAAAGAAACCCTTTAGTGAGTGCCTGCTATATGCAGGGACTGAATCAGACACTCTCACATATATTGTATTATCAAATATTACAAAAAATCTTGTGTGGTAGGCATTGATATTCATTTTTCAGCTGAAGAAACAGAAGCAGAGAGGTGAAATGGTTTGACTCAAAAATAGAACTAGTTAGTAGCAGAGCCAGGAGTGGAACCTGATTGCTTCACCTGAGTTCCCCAAAAAGCAGAGCCTGAGACAAAGGCTTATGTGCAAGAGTGTGTTTGGGAATACAATCCCAGGAGGCAGAAACAGGGGACAGAGAGTCAATACAGGGATTCACTATGAAGCTGTCTATGGCTAAGGGTCAACTGGTAACCAACCTGCAAGACCATCTGAGGAAACTGAAACTCAAGATGATCAACCAGAAGAATGGGGGGAAGCATTCATCCACAAGGTATGAACTCCTCCGTACTTCTGAGTTGTACATGCACAAAGCTGGGAATCCTGCACAGAACTGGCCACAGGAGCAGAGGCTGGAAGATTTCAGACAGAGAAGACTTGAAGTGGTCCATAAGGGCTGTGCACTGGACACAGGTCCCACCACAACTCCCCTCTACACCATCCTAAGTATACTGAGGAACTTACACAAAGTCACTGGGGCACTCAGGGGAGAAGCCACATGTGAATCACAGCTCATGACTTCCATGCATTCATTCAACAAATATTTATTTCAGGCCCACTATGTGCTAGACATTGGGGTTCAGCAGTGAATGAAGAAGGCAAGATCTTTGCTCTCATGGAGCTCTCATGGAGCTAGTGGGGTTGGGGAGGACACGGACAACTGGCAACTAAACAAATAAACAAGTGAGGATTCTGTATCAGGCACAGTGCTAAGCACTGGGAAATCCCAGAAGAAATTATTTGTTTCTTAGGAAGACAAAGGAGCTTGGCCAGGCACAGTGGCTCACACCGGTAATACCAACACTTTGGGAGGCCGACGCAGGGGGATCACCTGAGTCAAGAGTTCCAGACCAGCCTGACCAATATGGCAAAGCCCTGTCTCTACTAAAAATACAAAAATCAGCCAGGCATGGTGGCACATGCCTGTAATCCCAGCTACTTGGGAGGCTGAGGCAGGAGAACCGCTTGAACCTGGGAGGAAGAGCTTGCAGTGAGCTGAGATTGTGCCACTGCACTCCAGTATGGGCAACAAGAGCAAAACTCCATCCCCCCTGCCCCCTGGCTGCTGCTAAAAAAAACCCAAAAAACAAAGGAGCAAAGGATCACAATCTAATATGATAACTGCTGTGACTGGGTTGACTGGGAGAACAGAGAAGGGACCTCTCACCCCAGACTGGGGAGACATGGGGCATCAGGAAAGTAACTCTGGAAAAGACGAGCCACAAGCTCTTTCAAAGGCCTCACAGGAAGAGCCAGGCATCTCTGGATTGGGAGAAGGGAAGGATATGCTCCAGGGAGAGTGAACAGCATGGGCAAAGACACAGCAGAATGACAGTAGACCATCGTCTGGAAAACTACAAACACTTCCATGTGTTTGGACTAGAAGGTGCCATGCATGTGGGATGGTGTCAAAAGATGAGGCAGGAAGAGTAGGCAGGGTATGGACTACAAAGACTTGAATGTCTAGTACGGGAGGATTTCAGTTTAATCCTGAAAGTGAAGGTGAGCCTCTTTTCACCCTCTAAGCTCAATTAGCTCTTGAAGGTGTCAGCTAAGGATGAAGATAAAACCAAACAGTCCAACACAGAGGTTGACAGGTGGAGACGGGAAATGCAGGGAGCCTCATGGGGAAGGCTCGGTGGCCTTGGAGTATCCACAAATGGCCAGATCTGAGTTGCCGGAGTTACACGTTGATCACTCAACTCTCAGAACTTGATGATGCACACAGGCATGGGAGCTCCCTCTTGGTCACTCTGACTAGTGCAATGGGCTTAAGACCAATTCCTCTGGGGCTGAAGAATCCATTCTCTGCCCCAACTCTTTCAGCTTCCAGCTCAGCCCCTCCCCTCCACAGCCTACCCGTTGCAGGGTAACTCCCAGGTGTCTGGCATTGAGGACCCTGGGTTCAGGCCAGGTGCCTCCGGCCCTCGTTTGGCTTGCGAATGATACCTGCCAGGGTTTTCTAGCTGAATCCCACCAGTGAGAGCTAACACCAGAAAAGCAACTGGCATCTGGCTGCCTCTCTTGCAGAGGGTTGTTGCATCCATCATCTGGGCAGGAGAAGGGCTCCCTGCAGCTCACAACCACATCCCACAATTCCCCCGCAGAGCCCTTGTCAAATGAAGCCCCTGGCTTCTGTTCATTCTTCAAAGCAAAGAACCCTGAGGTGATCTGAATGCAGACAGGGGCAAAACTCCCAGAAGCAGCCTTCCTATTCTCATATTCAAGGTAAACTAAAATCTCACTCCAGCCCCCATATACCTCACAGAGGTTCCCAGATATCCCAGGCCACAGTGTCAGGTTCTATGGTTCAGACAGGCCCTGTGGTTCAGAGATGGCTGAGGACCTCTATCCTGCAGTCAGGACCCGGGGGGCAGCTCCAGAGTCCTTCTCACCAGGGATGAAGGGCAGACAGCAAAGGCGGCTTCTAACCCTAACCCCCGTGTTTGTTTTTTTCCTTCCTGGACCTGTCCCCATCCCCATCATTCCCTGGTCCCAGATCTCATTCCTTCAGGCTCCTGTCTGTGCTAGGTGGCCCTTTTCTGTGCCTGCTGCTCTGCTCCTTACAGCACACAGTCATCAGGGGTGCAGAGGCAGTATTTGCATTTCAATGGGTATCCAAGATCATGCCTCAAAACTAGACCAATGTCCTCAAAGAAGCTACAGGCTAGTAGAAGACATGGTTAGGGTCATGTGAATGCCTGCTCCTCCTCCTAAGACCCTTCAAATCACACCCAGGTCCCTCCCAAGCTATAAGAAATGATCCCCTGAAGGACATTCTGGGCGTAAGATTCTGAGAGTGTCCACAGCTGTGGTAGAGGGAGGTTATCCCAGGACACACAGAGACATAAACCAACAAAGCAGAGGTTTCCATCCCTGAAGATGCTAAGGAGTCTAATGAAACCGACTCCTGAGTTGCTCCCCTGAACAACTGAGCCAATCAGAATCCTTGAAAGGGACACATTCATTTCCTCAGACATTCACCATCCTGCAGTGGTCACCTCCACCCCCTCCCCACAGTTCTCTCTGGCTTACAAATCCTGAGAGTCCCTAAAGATACCTGGACTCTTCCCAGGGGGCTGCTGATGAGGATGGGGGCACTGAGCACTGGCCAGGGAAGTAGTTCTTGGGGTTCAGCAGGACTCCTTTTGCCAAAGATGGTAAACGAGAGATGGGCCGCAGGGCCAATTCCAGGCTGCCTAAGTATGGGATTCTTACCATTTTGCACAGCAGCTACGGCAAGCTCCCACCCGCTCCATCCCTAGGCACCTGGTAGATCTGTCTTCACGAGTCCAGGCTCCCAAACTGGCATGTCTCATCTTTAAAAGGACCGAGAGTAAATCTCCCAGTCGCTTCCTGGATCTCACTGACAGATTTTTCTGATTCACCTCATTACCTCCTCCTACAGGGGCCCATTCATTTCCACCTCATTTTCCTCCCGGTTCTCATGCCTGCTCCACCCTGGCACATCCTGACAGGAGGGGCTCTATCCTCACTCAGCGTTCACCCTTGCAGACACAACCCCATACGCTCTGCCTTTCTCTCTGGATTAATACGGTTTCTCTTTTCCGCCCCTGTCCTATAGATCAAAGTCCCTGGAAAACTTTGAAACCAGCATCTCAGGAAGAAACAAATCACAGGGCACTGGTGTAAGAGAATGCTGACTGTCTGGTTTTCATGGGGTGGTAACGTGGGGCAGGACCACTCATTCTGGCCTGGAACCCCCTTCCCGCTTCATTGTATTCCAAGTGTTAGCGGCCTCTGCAAAGATCTTAAACCCCATTGTTCATACCTCTGAATCTCCTACGATGTCTAGCAGAGCTGCAGTACAAACTATACACTCAATAAATATTTGATGAATGGAATCCCTAGTAAAGCTCAAGCTATCCATCACATGCTGCCTAGGGTCATTAGCATATTTCAAAATTGCAGAATCTTGAAGTCAGAAGGGACCATGTGGGCCATCAGTTCACCCCTACCCAGCATAGGAACACACACTGCAGAATTTCTGACAGGCAAACTTCTAGCCCAGGCTCCTTGACCATGCCCATGACTAGGAATGCCCAAGGAAGCCCAGATCCCCCTCATAGTTGAGACCTCCGTTTATGAGAAAATCTTGTCTTCGATTTACCGGGAATGTGCCCTACCCACCTCTGCATCCCACACCTGCTCCACACAATGACCAGAGAACTGTTCACAGGGCTTGCGTTTTCTGGGAGAGTCTAAGCTCCCTGAGGTACCCCAAACTCAGTGCCCTAAATGCCCAGGCAAACTGGCTTGCAGGTTTGTTTGCTGATTGAAGGGGATAACAAATTCCCTCTAGAGCAATATATTCCCCTCCCTGGGGAAGTGAGCCAGTAGGAAAGGAAGTCAAGCCCCACAGCTCTGCTCATACTTGTCCCAACTCCAACAGCCAGGTGTCCACCCTTTCATATCTTCCTCCACCACCAAGACAGCAACTTAAAACAGAAAACAAAAGAAAGCCTCCTAAAGTTGTTGGGCCCCCTTCCTGACCCCCCACCCCATCCCACACCATGGAAGTGTTGATAACACTCTCCCCCTAGAGCACACACTCGCAAAGCACAAGAATGAGCTTCCCCAGGCTAAGAAAAACAAAACCCCAATCCCTCTGGCCACTGCTCAGTGTTCAAGACATAGTTAACTAATCCAGAAGGTTGGATGACCTTGTCTGAAACCTAGCGTAGGTTTCAGGCAAAGTCTTCCAAGGCACAGCTAATTTTTTTTTCCTTCTAGGGCTTTCAAGGAACAAGACACTGCCAATGAAGCCGAAGCCTGGCTGGCAGTTCTCTAGGCATTCGGGTATTAAGTGAATGGAGATGCAAAGATACACTATGCAAAAGAATAGTCATACCACAAACTTCTTTTCGTCCATAACTAAGCACCTTTGGTACTGGATCACATGCCCAGAATGGACAAAAGCACTTCCTTGCCTGTGTTCCTGGGGCTTGCATTCAGCCATTAGCCTAGGCTAGAAAAAAGGAGGGGAAATATTGGAGAGCAGTATTGATGAGCATTTAGTTTTAAAGAGCTCCCACTTCCACTACTTCATCTCAACCCTTATCGCAACCCTACTTGGTTCCTTTTACTCACTAATTTTAAAACTCAGCATTTCAGGGAAAAAAGCCCTATATAAATGTGAAGTATTACAGAATATAAGAGCAGATTCACATGCAGAAGGTCCTCAGGAAATGCTAGATAAATCTTCCTTACCTGAGGCATGATTCTACCCTGGGGCTTTTTTTCCCCCCCTGGAGAAAACGGAAGATAAAAGCTGACTTTGTTGGACAGAAAAGAAACAGAAGAAGATGGATACATTAAAAATGTAAGTGCTTACAATTTGCAGCATACATGAAACTCTGCCCACTTCCCTTAAATATGTCCACCAAAACCTCAGCCCCCTCCAGCCTCTGGCAAGGGAGTCCCAGCCTCTGGCAAGGGAGTCCTGGGAGATGGCAGCAGAACCTTGGTGAGATGGCCTTGGGCTTGACTTTGCAGAGCTAAAAAGGAAAGACGTTCAAACAATGAAAAGCCCTCCCACCGGATTCCACCTTCTGTTGGCCACTTCCTTCCTTCCCTCCTTTTTCCTTCCCTTCCTGCGGGAGTTACTCTGCCCCACCTTCCTTCCTGGAGAGGAGGACCTACCCTTTCCTCTCTAGAGCTGATGCCAAAGGGATGAACAATGTGATTGTTGGGGGGGCGGGTAGGGGTGAAGGGAGTCTAAGAAGTGGGAAGAAGCAGATGGTGTTTGAAACAAACCAAAGAGTAACCAAGCAGAGATGGAGTGAGAGAGATGTTTAGTCCTCAAGGTGCATTTCAGTGGTCTTTGACCAGTTGCCAGAAATTTCCTTCATTTAAGCTTCCAAGCAAAGAGACTGCTAATGGCAGCAACAGCAGCAGAACCCCCAGAGCCTCATCCAGGTGCCCAAATAATGTGACCTCAAGGTGACAAAAAAAGGATGGCTTCAGTGAGGTACAAGGGGGACTCAATCTAGGTAGCCATTTGCAATCTCCCTTCTGCTGTCCCACAGCCCAGAGAGAAAAGAAAAAATAGAAAGGAAAGCGGGAAAGACGTCAAGAGAGTTTCTGGAAGAGTCTTGAAAAGGGCGAGGACGGAAAGAAGGTGCTGACAGGAAGGAGAGAAGACAATACAAAAGGTAACGTGGAGCTGAAAATAGGAGAGTGGAGAGTCGCCCTTCCATCAAACGTATTATAAAGCTACCAAAGGAGACCAGAGAGTGGGGGAGGGGGAAGGTCAAATGGAGGCGTTTGTGAAGGCAGAGCTTTGGAGAGAGGGCCAAACATGAGATGGCGAGCACACAAAAAAGGCGCTCCAGGAGGCAGTTGAGGGGGCTGGAACGAAGTGAGAGATAGAGAAGAGGATAGAAATCAAAGAGTTCATCGAGGGAAGGGGGGCGCCTAGGAAACACGCCCGGGAGGGCCCCGCTTTGTCTGGCGTGGGCGGCGGCGGGGGCAGCACGTGCAGCCGGGAGCGCCCTGTGCCGCTAGGCTCCGAGCCGAGGAGCGCCGAGAGGAGGCACGACGCGCGGGGGCGGCCCCGGCCCCTCCGACCAGCGGGACCTCTCGCTGGCGGGCCCCGCGCTGCAGAAGGGGCGCATTGTTATGTCCCAGGCCGCAGCAGATTGCCGCTGTCCTGCAATACCCTCGCACCCTGGCACCGCGCCACTGGCACGGCCCGGGGGCTGGAAATAACTGCGCCGTTCCCATGACGACAAGGCAGCGCCTCCCGCCCCCGGCCTTCCCCGCCCCGCCCCGCCCCGCCCCGCCCCGCCCGCTGAGCTCCGCCCGCCGGTCCCCGCCGCGGCCGCCTCCCCCCAACGGAGCTCCCCCGGTCACCCTGGCAACGGCGGCCGCGGCGCGCGGGAGGTGACTCGGAAAGCGGCGGGCCCCGCCCCCGCCCGCAGGGCCGCGCCCAGCCCCCGCCCGGGTCTGCTCTCGGGCGGGACCGCATTGGGGCCGCCGCGGGCGCCGGCGCAGGAAGCTTCCCTTCCCCCTCGGCCCGCCGGGCCCGGAAAGGCGGGAGCGAGGAGGAAGCTTCGCGGCGGCCGAGGCTGCGGGAGCGGACGAGCGCGCCCCAGTTTCTCCTCGGAGCCGCCCCCAGTCCTCCTGACCTACGCGCCCCTTTAAATCCTCCGCGGGTCTCCCCGCCCTTCCTGCTGGGATGGGAGGAGACCTTAGCGGACGGTGCTCGGCCTGCGCGGCCAGATGAAAGGGGGACTGGGAAAATGAAGCCAGCTCCTGCCGGTGGGCTGGGGGCGGGAGGAATCCAGAGCTCTGGGCGCTGGCGGCACTGGGCTTGAGGGAAGCAGCGGCACGGGAGGCGCCCTCGGGAGCCGGGGTCTCGCGGTCCAGGGAACGCCCCCGCCGCCGGTTCGCTAGCGAGGCATCCCGTGAACAAAGAGGCCTGCTTCACCCTGCTGGGGCGATCACCCCCGAGAGGGAAGGGTTTCCACCTTGCACGGCACTCGCGCGTTGTGTCTGTTGGTTGTGGTGAGGAGGATGTATTTCAGATCCCAAAAAGAGCCTCTCGGCCTCCCAGGGTGTCTGGGTCAGAATTGAGACTTTCTGGGCGGGGAGGTGTTGGGAGGGGAGTAGGAGGTCGGAAGGAGAGAGGCCGACCCAGTTAGCTCTATTCACACCGTCCCTCTCTAGGACCGGAGCCTACACCTGACTTGTTTGGAATGTGAGCTTCTGCAGGGCAGAGGCCCTGGCACTTAAAAAGTTCTAAACTAATGTCTGGTGAATTGATGCAATTAAAACCAGAGTGGCTCCCTCAGTTGTCCTGGGTGGGCAGGGCATCCCAAACACTAAGAAAGTATTCAGGGTCCTTTGAAAATGGTGCCCAAATCAAACAAAATATTAACCCTACTTCAGATTTGTGAAGTCCTTTCCTCTAAGAATGTTGTCTCCTTCCATGTATATTTTCCACTCCATAAAATTCTAGAGCACAAAGAAAGGATTAGTATGGGAGCAAATAGAAAAAATAAAGACCGGCCGGGCGCGGTGGCTCAAGCCTGTAATCCCAGCACTTTGGGAGGCCGAGACGGGCGGATCACGAGGTCAGGAGATCGAGACCATCCTGGCTAACACGGTGAAACCCCGTCTCTACTAAAAAATACAAAAACTAGCCGGGCGAAGTGGCGGGCGCCTGTAGTCCCAGCTACTCGGGAGGCTGAGGCAGGAGAATGGCGTGAACCCGGGAGGCGGAGCTTGCAGTGAGCTGAGATCCGGCCACCGCACTCCAGCCTGGGCGACAGAGCCAGACTCAGTCTCAAAAAAAAAAAAAAGAAAAAAAGAAAAAATAAAGACCGTCAACTGTGGTCACAGTGGAGAAACTAAAGAGTTTAGACTCCACTAGCTTTTAGAGTCCTGTTTTCTTTGAAGTGGTTACAGCAGAGTACTTTCGTGTGGCCTAAAGAGTTTGGAGGTATACAGTTAAAGGACCTGGAAATAAGACTTGGGCTGAGCTGAGGCCGGGCGCGGTGGCTCACGCCAGTAATCCTAGCACTTTGGGAGGCCAAGGCGGGCGGATCACGAGGTCAGGAGATTGAGACCATTCTGGCTAACATGATGAAACCCCGTCTCTACTAAAAATACAAAAAATTAGCCGAGCGTGGTGGTGGGCGCCTGTAGTCCCAGCTACTTGGGAGACTGAGGCAGGAGAATGGTGTGAACCCGGGAACCAGAGCTTGCAGTGAGCCGAGATCGCGCCACTGCACTCCAGCCTGGGCGACAGAGCAAGACTCTGTCTCAAATAAATAAATAAATAAATAAATAAATAAATAAATAAAGACTTGGGCTGGGCCATTGGGGCCTTGGCTGTGAGACGATAGTTGTGAAAATGAGGTTAGAGTATGTATGAAATATTCTTCATAAGCCATAGGATATGTCATACAAATGCTTCAGTTACTGAAACATCCATAAATTGGTATACAGATCATGATTACTGTAGTTGCAATACGGAGTTGGGGGGGGGGTGCTCCAGATCTGCAACCTGTGGGAGGTGGGGACAGGACTGAAGGGCTATGTGCTGATGAATCTCCTTCAGTATTGCTGTGGAATGAATATCCCCAAAATTCATATGTGTTTAAGCTCTAACCCGTAATGTGACTATATCTGGAAATAGGGTCTTTAGGAGCTCTCTCCTCTGCCATGTGAGGGCACAGCAAGAAGGTGGCCATCTGCAAGCCAGAAACAAAGCCCTCAGCAGAACCTGACCATGCTGGCACCCTGATCTCGGATTTCCAGGCTCCGAAACTATAAGAAATACATTTTTGTTGCTTAAACCACTCTATGGTATTTTGTTATGGCAGCCAGAGCAGACTAAGACAAATATGTCTTCGCTTGGAGCTAAGCGCCCCTCCTACCACCTCCACCACCTGGCGTTTTGTTCAGCACTTCCACAGTTGTCTCATTTTTAATTTGTAACCATGTAAGTTGGAATTGGCAAGATTTATTTTAAAATGAAGAAGCTAAGACACACAAAGATTAAAAGGCCTGCTGAAAGTCAGACAGATTGTGAATGACTGAATCAGAACTTGAGTCTCCCCAGACAACATCTAGTCCCTAGAACGTGCCAGGTTCTGGGCTAGATTCGAGGGATAGGAAGATGAATGTGATTTAGAGGTGGAGAGGGTACAGTCTGGTCAAGCAAAGAAACGTGGACGAATCATTACATCAAGGAGAAAAGTCTGCAAGGATTCATTGGCCCAGCAGATAGATGGGAAGGGTGGCCCAGGCAGGGGAATACTGGGAAAACATGGCTTTGGGGGAGCCACAAGTGCTGTTGAGGATAGGGTACAGTACAGAGAAGGAAGGCGCAGAGATGTCCTAGATGCAATTGGAGATTCAGCTTTACTTCCACTTTCCCAAGGACTCATGGCCTCCCTAGGGCCCTGGCCAAAGGGGAGACCTGAATTTGGAGATCAAGGCTAAGAGTCCTTAAGGACCTAATGTCCCTAAGGAAAAAGCAATAGTAAACTCTTCCATTAGTTTTATATTGACCCCTCTATAGAAAATTATCTTTGTTTTTTGACCTATGGTCTCCTAAGGATTAGTTTTTTACAGCCCTAACCATTTGTAAGTAAGTGATAATGTGCATTAATTAGAAGATATGAATTGCACACCCATGGCTTTTTCTAGCAAGGTCCTACCCTAATCAATGTGTTCGCAGAATCTCTGTCTCCAGAGGCACAGAGTCATACTTAAATGAATACATGATCATCCCTCACCATAGAAATGCAGATAAGGACCTTAACTAATGAAGGGGCTAATATCTGTCCCCTTTTGGGAACATTTGTACAAGCTCTTACCAGTTATAGTCAGATAGGCGGATTTATTTGTCTGCTGTTTTCTTTATGGGTACAATATGCATATTTGTGTTTATCATATATCCTTACTCTGACTTTTATTATTTATTAAATCACAGCACTCAGATGCTCTCTTGGGGAGGGACTGTAGGTTCGGGACAAAATAGGCCCAGTAGAGCCCTTGCACTTAGAGCCCCTCTCCCAGAAACCAGGTTCCAGAAGCTTGCCCACCTCCCAGGGGTACTCATTCTGAGCACCAGGCCAACAGCCAATTTAAGGGCTGGTTCTGGGATTTCAGCATCTCTCTGCCTGGTACCGAATGAAGACTATCACCTCTGCCTCACTGGAGACCTCATTAGGACTTGAACTCTGGTCTTTGTTCCTTCCCAGTAGGTTCTATACAGTGGAGAAAGTGTGGGGAGGAGGGGGTCAGGTAAGCCCACAACTCCCGAAGCAGCAGGAGTCCAACAGCCTCTGAGAACCAGGAAGTGAGTAAACAAGCAATTACCAGAAAGGCCGCGAACAGCCCAGTAACCAGAGAAGTGGTTCAAATTATTTGATTCCACTCCCTGCCTTCCCTCAAGCCCTCCTCTCCACACCTGCCATCCAGCTTCTCAAGGCTAAATTCACCCCGCTCTGCCTACTCTCCAAGCGAAATTCCACCCTAGTGGAAGCTGGGCGCCAGGGGTGAGAAGTGGATGTTACATTCTAGCTAGCGTCTTCAGGGCTTGGCCGTTGTAAGTATCGCTGCCCTTTGTCTATATGGCAAGAAGCGGAAAGAATCAGATGGTGCTGCCTGCTATCCTTCCGACTCAGTACCCCTCCAGTCTTCCGATCCTTTTGGGGAAGAGGGGAGTTCAGGAAGAAAGAGGTGACTCAGACCTTGCTTCTCAGAAACTAGAGCGGGAACCCAGCTGGGCTGCAGGAAGTGTGGGGTCGGAGTGAAAAGAAACCTCACATTCCTTTCTCTCTTTTGGTTTGGGAGCTCCCTCTTGCCTACTGCTTCTAGGCTAGTCCCCATTTTTTCAGTTTCTGTTTCTGCTGATATCAGAGCAGATCCTGGCAGAAAAGGTTTTGACATAGAAAAGATTAAGGTTCAGCACTTACCTTCAAAGAGTTTACAATTTGGTGAGAAAAAGAGAGGTAAGACATTTCAGGAAATTTAACAATATGTACACAAGTAAGGCAATGTACGATAGATGCCTCAGGAGAAGTGCCACTGTTGCTATTGGCCCCAATCATTTCTCACCTGCATTATAGACCAGCCCTCTAACTGGACCCTGCTCCCCTGCCCCGCTTAAAAGTCTTCCTTGGCTCCCTCACATCTTTTAAGGTGAAACCAAACCCCCTACCATGGCATGCTCAGTCTTTTGCAGTATGACCCCTCTTAATCCTCAGGGCCATTCTTCACACCCACGCTCCAAACAGAAGGAAGGAAGCGTTTGTGATGTTCAGCTCCTACCAGCTCTCAAGGCCTCAGGGCCTTTGCACATGCAGCTCTATCTGCCTGGAATGATTTCCCCCTTATTCCCTACTTGGCTAAGTCCAACTTGCCTTTTGAGACTCAGCGCAGAAATAACCTCCTCTTCGCAGGAACCCTTCCCTGACACTCTGTCTGGGTTAAGTATTCTTCATCAATATTCCTGTATCACAGTAGTATTAACTCTGGATTGTAATGATGCGTTTTTCATCCCTCTTCCCTCTAGATATCAACTTCCTTACTCATCTTTGTACCTAGTGCCTGACACAGAGTAGACAATAAATGATGGCTGAATGAAAGGCTGACTGGCAGGCAGAGGAGTTCATAGAGAATATGGGAAGTTATTAGAGGCTTTTGAGTCAGACTGATAATATCACCAAAACGGTACTGTCAGATGAGTAATCCATTAGTTATAAGGTAGCGCTGGGGTGGGGGTGAGGGGGGCTATTGAGGCGAAGAGAACAGACTGAAGTAAGAAGTGTTTGAAGAACGAAGATGGTACCAGTGGGAACTAGAAAGCAGGAATAGAAATGAACTACATTGTGAAGATAATGCTGTGAGCTTAACGAGTGTTTAGATGTGTTGGTAAGAGGGATGGGGGATGGGGAGTGGAGGTGGGGGGTGAGGCCAAGAGTTGCAACCCTGGTACCTGAGAAGGAATGCGAGTGGAAGAATCAGACAAGTCAGGAGAAGGCACTAAATGCAGATAGCAGTGGGGCGAGGGAATCTGTGAGAGGAGATGATGTTTGTTTTTAGAAATAGCTTCATCTAATTAGGACAGAGAGCAAACAGACTGGAGGAATTTTGAGCTCTGGGTTGAGTTTTGTCTCTGGGTGGTCTAGGCATGCAAAGACTAACAAGTTAGAGCCTCACCTTATCTTTTCAGCAAACTGTGACAAAGGTCCTGTAATGATGCTGGTTTGTAAATCACTTTCACGCCTTTAGCATGAAAGGATCCCGCTACCAAGTGGAGCTATTAATTCTTTTGCATTCCCCCTCACCCCCACGTTCCAGAGGAGTTTGCTGGGGGATGATGCTGTTTCTCCATCTGGATGAGGCTATGTTTTATCAAATACACTGCAGTTCTCAGTCCATTACCTTTTCCTGCTTCTCACATTGTTCCTGTTTTCTGACTCTGAATTTATTTTAATCGTGTTTCTCTTTAAATCATCACAGACATCTGTCTCTCTTGCCTTCCCTATCCATCCAATCCACTCTCCTCTCTTACTCCTACTTTCTTCTCCTGATCCTCTTGTCAGTTGCCTTAAGAGACCTCAAACTGCTTGACTTCCCTCCCTCCTCTCTCAGTATCTGGAGCCTCTTTGTTGGACATGTCTCAACCTGTATTCAGTCTCAGACTAATCCTCCATAACACTGAAAATGACAGATGAGGTCAGACTTGGTGGGGACGGAAGGAAGAGAAAATTTTTTACCCAGGAAACCATGCTCATTCATAACTGGCTTTCCAAATGAGAACAGATTACAAGTGTGTGTGTGCACGTGTGTGCATGTGTGTTTTCTGCTGGCAAGAATGACAAATCCTGCTTTCCTCATAGCACATGTTTGCATTCCAGTATGTTTTAAACTCCTAATCTATAAAGGGGATGAAGCATCAGAAATCTCTATCTTTAGATTAGTAGCTGGCGGCACTAGGGTTTCGGGAGTGATCCTTTTATTCTCCAGGATCCCTTAGCAGTTTGTTACCTTGCCAACTGGTATGCTGGAGTTTCAGCTGCAAGGGTCTTCATGAGCTGGGAGTGAGGAGCGGAATGCAGACTGCTGATACTAACAAGGTCCCTGGAGTGATTTATTAGTGTCTCTTGTCTCCTTTTATTTGACAGGAGAAGGAAAAGAAAGTGTTTATTCCTCCTGATAAGAGACTCATATTTAGGAGTTTATATATTCAAATCCCATTCACCCTCAGTCTAGCTGTTTCTGCACCCACTAATTCTGCCTTAAGACATGTGCAGGCCCTTCCAATTGACCCCAGATCCTTTCTAGCTGTCACCTGGTTCTTTTCTGCCTTTATGCTAAATTTCTTGGGGAAGGAGCTACAGCCAGGGCCCCCACATCTTTCCACTCACTTATAATCTAGTTTTCTCTCCCATCTTCTACAGAACCTCTCTCAAAATTCACCAATGAAAACTTAGTTGAGCTTAGAGGCGTGTGCATGTAGTTCCAGCTACTCTGGAGGCTGAGGCAGGAGGATCACTTTGGCCAAGGAGTTCAAGGCTGCAGTAAGCTATGATTGCACCACTGCACTCCAGCCTGGGCAACAAAGATCCTGTCTCTAAAGGAAAAAAAAAAATGTGGCTGGGCACAGTGGCTCACACCTATAATCCCAGTAGTTTGAGAGTCTGAGGGCAGGAAGATCCTTTGAGGCCAGGAGTTCGAGACCAACCTGGGCAACATGGTGAAACCTCATCTCTACAAAAAATATAAACATTAGTTGGCATGGTGGTGTGCTCCTGTAGTCCCAGCTACTTTGGGAGGCTGAGCCTGCAGTGAGCTGTGATCCTTACACTGCACTGCAGCCTGGGAGACACAGCAAGACCCTGTCTCAAAACATAATAATAATAATTCACTACTGACAATCTTAGTTCAAGGACATTTTCTTTGCCCCACCTCCCTTCACAGCAGCCAGGCTCTACTCCTACCTCTCTGCAAACTGTTCCTTTTAACAGCGCCCTCTTCCTATTCCAGTCCCTACCTTTAGGCTTCCATATCACTAGGTCTTAGCTTTCTGCCCTTTTTCCTTCCCGGTAGTTTCTTTATTCTCACAGTTAAACTGTAAACTTGACCACGCCTCTCTAGGAAGCAGCACGTGAAGAGGCCCAGAAGCCTGCAGAAAAGCTACCTAAACTGCAGATAGTTCGTATAGCTGGAGGCAGGATGTGAGAGAAGAAATAACAAGACACAGCTAGACCTTGAGTGACCTAAAGCTGAGAAATTCACGCTTGATTCTGAGATCAGTGGAAATACCTGCTCTTTAAACTTTAATGTGCATATTGATCACCTGGGGATCTTGTTGAACTGCAGATTCAGTAGGTCTGAAGTGGGGCCTGAGATTCTCTTCTTTTCTAGTAAGCTCCCAGACAATACCCATGGTCCTTGGACCATACTTTGAGAAGCAAGCGACTAGCCCACACTTAACGCACTATCAAGTTTGGGGGGGGCGGGGTTTCTGTGATGTTTTGCATCTCAACTGGAATGTAATGGCTGTGAGGGCCAGGATCCTGTTGTCTGCATTTTTGTATTCCCTATTCATGAGTTTCTTCTGGGTGTTCCTGTCAATGCTTAATTGATGGGATCCAGGACTGAGTTGTTTGTATCTTTTAGCTTTGCTTTACAAACACTCATTTATCTTCTAATCACAATTGTGAGGCAAGTGGATACTTTATTTCAAAACTGTAAATAGAAACCAAGAAAGATGAATGACTTTCCAAATTGTGAGTCACATGTTCAGAGTTAAGACCACAGTCCTTTGCCCAGAGAGGTCTCAAAGAGTCAGTCCAGGGCTGATTCTAACAGTGCCTCTGCTTGGGTCCTCACTTGATCATTCATGATGACCTGCTGCTCACTCTCTGGACTTCATTTAGTCTTTTCTGCCTGATAAAGTAAGAGACTCCCCGCTTCATCTCCTGAGGGCATTCAGGAGCCTTAGCAAGCTGCCAGCTCCATGTTAGGCAGCCAGATGCCTGATGCTGAGGTGACTGAAAGGTTGGGAAGCAGACAGCTGGGCCAGCCCACGCACCAGAATCGCCCCCACACCGCATCTTTACAGCTGCTCTCTGCAGTGCAGGCTAGGAGCGCCTTTCCAAATGCATTCTGAAGAGGGAGGGGGGTGCTGGGAGAAACCCGCAGGAACTATGGAACAATAATCCCCCAAGCAGAGCATCCCATATACCTCAACTTCAGCTTCTGACACTGAATCTTTGCTTTTAGGGATTTCTCCCATGGCCCTAAAAAGAAAAGTCACTACGCAGTCTCTTAAGTAGGTCACACAGAGTGCTAGCTGATAAATGCAGATGCCAAGGCACTTTCACCCTTTTCCAAACCAAAAATAAAACTTGGAATTGTCTGAAGAAAACAGGAGGTTGTGATGCAGTTTAAGAAAAGCCAAGGAGAAAAAAGTGGGTGTGGTGCTCCTGCCCTAAATTCACTCAGCCCATAGCAGACCTTGAGCAGAACTTGACTGAGTGGCAGTTCCTCCTCCACCTCCCCACATCACGTCACAACCCTGTAACTCACTTCCCGCTGGTCACCTCTGCTGCACGACCCCAGGGGGTTATGAGGACTCCCCACTCCCACTTTAGTGACTCTGTAAAAAGTCTCTATTAATCAATCAAAGCCTAGAAGGGGGAGATAAGGCAAAGAGGCACTTTTGGATTTCTCCATCTGAGCAGCTCTGTGATTCATTATCTGTTCTAGAAAGCAGCACACGCAGTTCCAGCAAAAAAAAAAAAAGTTGGGGTGGAGAGCGGAAATGCTGTGTAGCCCACGTTCGAGCTCCCCTTGCTTTGCCTCTCCTTTCCTGCATCTGGCCACAAGCCAAGTTGGGTTTCAGCTGCTGCTCCTGTTTCTAGGATGTATACTCCCCTACCCACCCCCTGCTATTATGATGGAATTGGCGGTCTGGTGAGACACAGTGAGAGGATGATTTCCAGCTAACACAGCTGTGGCTTGATCTCCAGGGCCCAGAGTCTCTGGAGATTCTTTGCAAGTCTCGTGGTCAGGAAATCCAAATCTTTGCTCCTTCTTAGCAGGCTGTAGCATTCCCAATCACAGTTCTCTCCTTAGCAGTCAGACTCTTTCCGAGGAAAATAATGAACACGAGCATCCTCAGGAGAGGGTGGAGGGAGGGGAGACGGGGAAAGACCCAGACAGACAGAAATGGAAAGACAAAACAGCTACAGCACTGAAGGAAGTATCTATGCCACAGAAGACAGGCAGATCCTGTGACTGGCTAGAAAGAACGAACCAGATGTGGATCAACAGAGAGAAAAACTCACGGATGGTATCTTGGATTCTGGAAGAGGATCAAGTGTGGGGAGTACCAAAGGAAATCCTACACTTCAGAGACAACGTCCGTGTTTGCACAGAGGAACAAAATGGTTTTTCTCTTACCTCACCATGCAAGTTTCCAACAGCTGCTCTGCCCCAAGACTTGAGAGGTGGAAGGGGTTGAGGAACAAGCAGGTGGGAACACATGGCTTTCTGCACATCCCTGAATTCTAGGAAAACTGAAAGGAGCCTTGTCTTGGCATCTGGTGGAATGATTGGGCTGGGGCAACCTTGCAGAGGCCCCATTCAATAGGGAAAAAGCAGAGGGCTGGGACCAGGGCTGCGTTGGTGCTAAATGGATGGAAAGGGGGCAGCTGTCTCACCATCCTGTAAGTTAGGGATATGGCTTATCGCACAGGCCTAGAGGCTTCTTGTGACCGGGTCCCAGAAAACTTTATTACATAAAAAGTAGATTTACCGCAAATATCCCAGATGACATGGTTTGCCTCTATGTCCCCACCCAAATAAGTGATTGGATTATGGGGTGGTTCCCCCATGCTGTTCCCATGAGTTTTATAAATGGTAGTTTTTACTGCGCTCACACGTGCCTGCTTCCCCTTCCGCCATGATTGTTAAGTTTCCCGAGGCTTCCTCAGACATGCAGAACTGTGAGCCAATTAAACCTCTTTTCTTTATCAATTACCCAGTCTCGGGTATTTCTTTATAGCGGTGTGAAAACGAACTAATATAATACACCAGGTCAGCTCTAAGCCAGTCCCCTAAAAGAATCATCTACTAGAGATGCTCAGTGGCAGTGCTGGGTACCAGCCCTTCTTCCTGCAGCTTGCAAAAGCGGATAGCCAATACTCTATCTCACCTGCCCATAAGTGGGCAGCATGCGGTAGTAGAGGCTCCTGCTGGTCTGGAGAGGAGAGAGAAGAGGCCCTTTCGGGAATGCAGTCCCTGGAGGTTTCTCCTTCCCTGCCTGAAGGATTCCAGAGGTCTGAGATAAACCCCAGGCAGTAGTCCAGCAAAGACGCTTTGGGCTGTATTCCTCTGGGAGAGAGCAATTGCTAGAGAGAGATTTTATTTTAAAACCCCCATTCCTACTGGGGGAGGGAGCAGTGGTAGCAGGCATTGGGAAAAACTGTATTTGAATCAGGAAGGAGGCATTCAGCTAGATGTGCGTATCCTTTCACACTTTCTGCTCTTCCACATTTGTTCTCTATCATACCCTTAAGAATTATTACTGAAAAACTCCAAGGGCATGCGTTAAGATCACAGTGACTCCTAACATCAACTCTCCTTCTATGTTTTTCCTCCCAAGACTTTCCACTGGGTTGAATTTTAAATTTGAACAATGGTTCAAAGGCTGAGAGACAAACTGCTCATTACTGGAAAGAGTGCCAGGAATCCTGGGAAGCAGGCCTCCCTCCCCACCGGAGCACTGCACCTCATAGTAATGGCCTCTTTCATAGTCACGGAAAGGTTGGATCAGCGTTTCTTTTCATTCCTGTCTTTTTTCAGGGACTGCTGGGATAAAAGGAAGTCTAGAAGAATAAAAAATTCACAAACAGGACAAGAATAAAATATTTAGGGCAAGAGATCAGAAATCCTTTGGTTATTCAGTGAACTGAACTAACTCTACTTTTTAAAAAAAAAGTACAAGGAAATAAATGTCCATCAAACGCCATATCACAGTGGGATTAGCCTGTCGACCCCATCACACAAGATCTGAGGCTAGGTTATCATGCCTAGTAAGTTGCAGTAAGAGAAACTCAGACTAACCCAGTGATAAGATGGAACAGTTTTATAATTATTAATTTCATTCCCAATATTTCCTACATCTTTATTCTGAGACGCTTTTCCACCAAAGTTGTCAAATGACCCATTTCCTCTCACTTCACACTCCCAAATCCAATCAGTGATGAGTAGAAGGAATGGAAAGGTTATTTGGTGCCATAAAGAAAACCCAGTCATTTTGGAGGAGCAATTCAGGCTTTCCATCATTAGTTCCCGTCGCCAAGAACAAATATTGGTTTCCGAAAGGGAAGACAGGGTTAAAATGACATGGTTGAGAAGTACATACTGGGCCGGGGGTGGTGGCTCACACCTGTAATCCCAGCACTTTGGGAGGCCAAGGCAGGTGGATCACCTGAGGTCAGGAGTTTGAGACCAGCCTGGCCAACATGGTGAAACCCCATCTCTACTAAAAATACAGAAGTTAGCCGGGTATGGTGGCGGGTGCCTGTAATCCCAGCTATTCAGGAGGCTGAAGCAGAAGAATCGCTTGAACCAATCGCTTGAACCAGGGAGGCGGTGAGCTGAGATCGCACCACTGCACTCTAGCCTGGGTGACACAGCGAGACTCCGTCTCAAAAAAAATAAGTACATTACTAACATTTATCCCTTTATGCCCTTTCTTCCCACCACCACACCCAGCTAATTTTTATATTTTTAGTAGAGATGGGGTTTCACCATGTTGGCCAGGCTGGTCTCAAACTCCTGACCTCAGGTGATCCACCCGCCTCGGCCTCCCAAAGTGCTGGGATTACAGGTGTGAGCCACTGCGCCCGACCTTTATTCTCTATTAATGTGATCTTCTTGGAGTACTTGTTGGAAAGCACTTTAAACATCTGGCTTTTACGCAGCAGTCAGAAGGATTTTTTTACACCCCAGAGCTAAGGTTAATTTGATCAAGAGACTAGGTCCCTCCCAGAGTGGTCAAGAAGTGGTTAGGTACTATAAAACCATGGCATTGTTTCTAGTCACACTGCATCTGATTTGGTTGTGTGGTAGCCCTAGGTTGGCATTGCGAAGGCTCTTGTCCAGGACCTATCAATAAGTATGGTTTAAACATTCCATGCCCAAGTAATTCAAGCTAAAAATAACTTTATGGGCTACTTTTATCTTTACTCATCCACAGAAAGCATCTGTATGTCAACAAGAACTTTGCTCCTTGCCTGTTTTCACTCCAGCTTACTCCTCCCTGAAAAGAGTTGTTTGATACAATTGGAAAAATCACCCGGTTGGTGTGAGACATTCACAGCAACAAAACTATGTTGGTAGAACAAAGCTTCCTGACTGCCAGGTGCCCAGAGAAAAAGAGGAATAAAAGAACCCAGCATTCACAGATAGGACCACTTGATTCTGCATTCTCCTCCTTTCTTACAAATACACACAAATCTTTGACCACAGTATATCTGATTTATACACAGAATTAACTTCTACATTAATAATAATTAACAGTTGAGTGCTTATTACATGAGGTACTCTTCTAAGAGCATTAACTCATTAATTTTCACAACCCTATGAGATAGATCCAATTATCCCAGTTTTACATTGGAAAAACCTGAGGCACAGAGAGATGAAGTAACTTGTCCAAGGTCCCACAGCTAAGTGGCAGAGCCAAAAACGCAAGCAGGCCAGGTTGTGGTGGCTCATGCCTGTAATCCCAGCACTTTGGGAGGCTGAGGCAGGAGGATTGCTTGAGGGCAGGAGTTCAAGACAAACCCAGCCAACATAGCTCACTTTTTATTTACTTTTTATAGTAAAATAAATAAATAAATAAATGAAGGAAGGAAGACGCCAAGCGGCCTGGCTCCAGGGCCCATGCTCTAACTACTACACTATACTGCTTCTGCAACAAAAAAAGAGAATGATCTTTTCTAATTCCTACAAAGCTTTATCCTCCTATCAAGTATGCCAATTTACATTCTTTAAGCAGACACATGGACCCAGGTTCATCTTAATGTGAAACCAAGGATCAACTTTTGTCTCTTCCAAAACACATCAGCTCTCTTAAACACACCAAATGTTACCCCCTTTCAAACATAAAATACACTGAGATCGCTGTTCAAGCATCATACTTTCTAGCAACCGTAAATGTTTGCAGAATTAAGGCCCTGGACACCTTCTTCAGTTTAAGCAGTCAGCACTTGATGGATCTTTTGTAGCTGTAACAGAATTTAAGTAGCTACTGTCTGAAAGAAAAAGTCAATTTAACAAGACCCTAATTTGAGAATGTTTAGTTCTATAAATACATTATAATGGCGACAGAGGGTAAAGTAGAAAGTTCCCTATGCTTAAGGAACCACTAATAGATTTGCTGAAATATCAAGGCCTATTCAGCTAAAACAGAAGTTCATATAATTGGGAGTTAAGGCCAAGACACCATTCATATGCCTCTTATACTCGAAGGCTATGACCTTTAAACCTTTGTCTCTTTCTTCAATCTCTCCCATCTTTTAAACACCCTATATACTCTTAAGTTGTTAGAAACCAGCACCACCTTTTAAAGTCCTGGCAACTGTACTGTATTTTAAACACCATTCCCTAATTGATTTGCTTCTGAAATAGATTATTGAATACCTTTCAAACACTGAACATGAAGAGACAGCTCTTAATGGCAGTGATTTTAGTAAAATCGATGCATGTTTTGGCTATCATCATCTAAGTGTCTACCATGACCAAACACTGATGTCACCATTTGAGTAACAAAACAAATCAGGAAGTTTTGCTAAACGAGAATTAAATTTGCCCAGCCCTCCTTCCTTATCTGGTTTGATGCAAGCAATTTCCCTCTCACCAATACATTTACTTTCTAGATATAAGAGAAAAATGGAAAATTTACATCCTGACATCCACTGTAATGCAGAGGTGGACCTGACAATTTGGACAAGTCAGTCTCTTTCATCTTCCTATGTCAGTTCGAATGGGTTTTTAAGGTAAACTACTATCTAAACATTTTTTTTTTCAATTACAAAGCTAAAAGATGACCCATATTAATAGCTTAACAGGAAACAAAGTTTTGCTGAAAAACATTTTTGCAGATAAGCAGGGCTTCAAAAGCTGATGGTTAAATTACTTACTAATATACACCCACATATTGGGTGACAAATTGGTCTAAACTGACCTTAGAAAAGCCAGTTGTAGCAGTAGGTTTCAAGAACCTGGCAGGTCGCTGATATTAGTATCTAATAGCATTCCTCTGATCTAGGAGGAAAAATTAAACCTGTCTCTCTTGATACTTAGTGGAGTCAGTAAACAATGTTCTCAGTCTGCGAATGACTGATATTAAGAACCACACCTTCAATTTTCTAGCCCAGGCCCTGGTTTCCCTCCTCCCACTTCCCTCCCAACCCAGGCAGGTTATTGCAGACAAGCAGGCAGTTACGTTGCTTCAAAATATTTAATACGTGTTAGACACGTAGAAGTTACATTTTTATACAAAAATCAATACAACGAAGGAGAAAATACTGTACAAAAACCTTATCAGCTCCCCCAACCTTTATATAACAAAGACTGGAGTCACCATATCTACAAAACCATAAGGTCTTTCCACTTCGGGCTTCTGTCTGTAAACTTTCATTAAACACTTTTTAAAAGCACTGTGTAGTAGTTCTGACCTAGAGCTTTTAAAAATATATCTTTTCTCTATAAACTCCATTATTTCCAAGCTTGAACTCTTCTGTGAAGTTCAAGCTTTTTCTCCCCTGCGGGGAAGCAAAGGACGGTTAATATGCCCCTTTCCTAGAGTAATCACAGGATATAAACGTTTCTTCATTGGGAGAGAAAGGTGGGGAGGGACAGAAGGAATCCAAGTCTGTGCTGCTGGCTAAATCCCTCTCGTCTTAGGAAATCCTGTGCGGAAACGCCACTCCTGGCCCTGAAGCGGGTCTAGCTTTCCGGTGAGGGGTGGGTGTAAAGTCCCTCCCTCCCCGGAGAACGAATGGGGAACTCCCCGGCCCAAACCTTTTAGCCGCTTCCTTCTCCACGCAGCCGGCAGAGGAAAGTCCCTGTCTGCCCCCAATCTCTTAAGCCCTGGGGAAGGAGTGGTGCATTCCAGAACGAAATAGTCTTAATGCCACAAGACAAACTTACATACACAGACATACACAAACACAAAAAGTTAAAGATCGTCCTCTTCCAATGAGCCTCAAGCTCCCAGGTCTCCAGAAAAGCCAGATGCGCCCGGGGGCAGTTTGTGATGCCCAGCGGCAACCAGTCTGCCCAACGCGCTCAGCGGCCGCGGTCTCTGGGCGTCCTCGCAGCCGGCAAGGGCCCGGCCCTCACTTCGAGGACGCCCGCTGCTCAACCTCCTCCCCGCACGGGGGCCAAGGGCTCAGAAGGCCACGATGGCTGTGCTCCAGGGGTTCATGTCTCTCAGCACCGGCTTATCGCAGCAGATCTGCCCGGGCTCGGCGGCTTCCGGGCCGCTCTCCTCTCCCTCCTCTTCCTCCCTGCCGCCCCCGGGGCTTTTCCGTAGGAGTCCCGAGAAACTGGAACCGAAGATGCTGATGAGGTTAGCCACGTTCCCGGTCTCCATCTCCTCCGCGTCGTCGTCCTCTCCTCCACTCGGCGGCTGCTCTAAGTTCCGGCGGGGCTTCTTGAGCGGGGTCGAGCCGGGCGCCGGGCAGCCCGCTGGGCCGCCGCCCACCCCCGCCGCGCCGCGCTTCCTGGGGCACACCGCGGGCGGCGCGGGGGGCTCGTCCTCGGCTGGTCGCGGCGCGCAGCAGCAGGCAGTGCGGGGGGTCGCGGCCGGTGTACCCGGCGGGTCCTCCCCGCCTAGGGGGCAGCCGCAGGGGCGGCGCGCGGCAAGCGATCCCTCGGGGAAGACGCCCCAGCCTCCGGCGGGACCCTCGGCTTCTCCGGCCGCCGCCTGGCGCGGCCGCTCCACGCGGCTCCAGGCAGCTTCCGTCGCGTCCGCCTCTCCGCCCTGAAGAACGTCCCCGACTCCGGTCACCGTGGTCACTGGCACCTCGTCCCCTACCCGCGGCGCGTGTGAGACGGAAGGGCGCTCCGGTTGCGGCTCGGTCTCCGGCCAAGAGGCACGGGCGACGGGCGGGGGCGGCTCTCCCCAGCCAGCGGGTGGCCCGGCCGCCGGCTCCCCGGGCTGCTGCTGCGGTGGCGGCGCCGGGATCCCAGCGGGACCAGCCAGGTAGAGGCCGGGGCACGGGTCGCTCAGGTAGACCTGGCGGGCGCTGCGCAGCACCAGCGAGACCAGGAGGTTCTTATGCAGCTTGATGCCGCCGCGCTGGACCCGCGAGTTGTAGATCTTGCCCAGGGAGATGCTGACGATTCGGTGAGCCTCCAGCTTGAACTCCATCCTGCCTCCCCTGCACAGGGCCGTCGGCGCCGGGGTGTTACGTTCGGAAACTGGGAGGGAACGGGAGGCGCAAACAAGTCCGTCCCCTGGGCACACCCTTGATCACCTAAGACTCCGAAGAGAAATGACTCCGGTGACGCGCGCTCACTGCCCCGCAGACCTCTCTACACCAGGCAACTGCCCCGTTTCGGGTCCGGTAGCTAAACAGGGCAGCCCGGACGCCCCGCGCCTTATATAGACTCCTCGACCGCCAATCACGAAGAGCCGCCAACCGTTCCGGGGCTGGCCGGCGCGCCCTCGTGCGCCGCGCACGGCCAATCGGAGCCCGAGGAGGGGCGCCAAGGCCCGTTCGAACGTTAGTCCCGCGGAGCAAGCTCTTAAAGGGGGCGACGGATTGCGGGAGCAGACCAGGCCGATGGTGAGTGTTGGGGACCGTGCTGGGGACCGTGCTGGGGACCGTGCTCGAGGGCGCTACTGTTTGGAGTTACAGATTCTGGCTTGTGCGATGGCTTGCCGGAACCAAAGCGAACAAAATATTCGAACTTTCTTCCGAGCACGGTGTTGGACTCTGTTCTGCCATAAAGTCCTGATCTTTTCCTGATCAACTCCGCCCTAACCGGCCACGCCACCATTTCCAGGCCCGCCACACCTGTAAGCGATTCCCCTCAACCCTGGCAAAAATAGAGATGGTGGCTATACGCGGCGGAGGACACCCCTGGATAACAAATAGTATTACTGCAAAGTATTTGGCTGTCATTATTTTTGGATGAGCCGCTTTCCCCGCTAGAGTCACATACACTCTTAGCAGCTGTCAGTTCTAACACCAAAGAAAAAGGGGATTCTAAAAGTTTTTGGCTAGGTTCTTGGCTTCTTATCAAGGAATTGTGTCTAGATACAAAGTTACTGGTTGTCCTCTAAAGCCGGCATCTTTCACTTTGTTCTCTAGATTCTGGAACAAAGCCAGTTATCAAATAGGTTAAATGGAAGATGTTACAGGTTCTCCACAATGATTTTTTTGCCATTTCCATTTTTCCATTACAAGGACTGATCAGTCAACCCTTGGAAAAATCGAGCAAGGTCTGAAAATAAAAAGAAAGAAGTCTTGTGTTCCCATGATGATGTCATAATTTCATTTTGTGTCAAGGTAAAAATATAGCGCTAGGGAGTTCCAGAATTTTCTGGTCAGTCAACAATGTAGTCCATCTACTGGTCCTTATATCAGGGCACAATTACCACAGGGTTGCCCAGGGTCCTGGACTGGAAACATGGAGTCACTTCCAGTTAGTTCCACCGAAGCTCCACCACAGACCTGCCTGAGGACTCTGGGTAAATAACCTCAGGCTGCTTCAGTGTCTCCACCGCTGAAAAGGGGAAGTCACATACACATCTGCTTTATTGTACAGACGATAAATGACAACTTCTCAGCCACAAACTGAATGAGAAAACTAAGCACTGCTTTCTTGGAGTGCATGTGGAACCCTGGGCCTGATCCTGCCCCAGGGATTGGCCAAGCAATGAATTTATTTAGGAAAAATACCAGTGAAGGGTGGGCTTGATCATGACCAATTGACAATCTCCAGAGGATGTGATGGCTCAGTAGCATTACCTGTGCCCACAACTGATGGTAACTGAGACTGCAGGCTCTGAGACCCAGTTCCTCCCCCCTCTAGGAATTTTCAGCCCATGCAGAGAAAGAGATAAAATAATGACACAAAAATTACGAAACCAAGTAGCATATATTAAGTAATAATGCAAGAATTTTTCTCTTGTCTTTTTCTTTGCAAGTTGTTAGTCACTATAAAGCAATGGCTAAGAGCACAGGCTGTGGAGGCCGGCTTCCTGGCTTGGAATCCCAGCTTCTCCGTTCACTTGCTGCATGGCCTCTGGAAAATTATTTCACTTCTCTGTGCTGCTGTCTTTTTTATTACAAAATAATCAGCTGGGTGTGGTGACTCACTCCTGTAATCCTAGCACTTTGGAAGGCCAAGGCAGGTGGATCACTTGAGGTCAGGAGTTCAAGACCAGCCTGGCCAATATGGTGAAACCCTGTCTCTACTAAAAAAAAAAATACAGTAATTAGCCTCGCATGGTGGCAGGTACCTGTAATCCCAGCTACCCGGGAGGCTGAGGCAGGAGAATGGCTTGAACCCAGGAGACAGAGGATGCAGTGAGCTGAGATCACACCGTTGTACTCCAGCCTGGGCAACAGAGTGAGATTCTGTCTCAAAAAGTAGAATAAAAAAACATAAAAATAAATATAATAATAATAGTGCCTACCTCTTAGCGTTTTTGTGAGGATAGAACAAGGTAGCACATGCAAAGCTCACAGAACAGCACCTGGCATACAATAAGCTATCAATGTAGGCTAGTTCTCAGAACACACTTCCCCACATACTACCTTGGGGTGGGAGAAGAGGCTGGGAGAAAGAAAGGAACATAGATGGAAGAAAGTTTCACCGAAGAAGTTGTATCTGAAGAGGGTGCTGAAAACCTCTGAGGTAGGATCCACAAGTTCCAAGCAGCAGGAGCAACAGAGTCCAGTGAAGGGAACATCTTATTTTGCAGTTGCACTGGGGGCATGCCCAAAAGCAAGTGGGAAAGGCTAGAAGCAGAGGCCGAGGCTGCATGATAGTTAGTGGGTTGTGGGTGCCTTGATGAGGAGACAGGACCATGGGGACCTTACTAAAGGTTGTTCAGTAAGGGAACCACGGAACAGATTCTAGAACAGTTGGTGCATAGAAGAGCACATATAAAGCTCTTGTGGAAATTTAGGCAAACGGTTGTGAAGACCTGAACTAGGTAGAGGAAACAAGAATGAAGAAACTGGCAGGGTGTGGTGGCTCACGCCTGTAATCCCAGCACTTTGGGAGGCCAGTGCGGGCAGATCACGAGGTTAGGAGTTCAAGACCAGCCTGGCCAGCATGGTGAAACCCCGTCTCTCCTAAAAATACAAAAAAATTAGCCAGGCATGGTGGTACGTGCCTGTAGTCCCAGCTACTTGGGAGGCTGAGGCAGGGGAATTGCTTAAACTCAGCAGGCAGAGGTTGCAGTGAGCCAAGATCACGTCATTGCACTCCAGCCTGGGCAACAGAGCAAGACTCCGTCTCAAAAAAAAAAAAAGAGAGAAAAAAGAATGAAGAAACTGAGAGACAAAAGAACTTTAGTGATGATCTGGGATGCTCCCACTCACCCACCCAGACAGGTTATTGCTAGCGCCAGCCTCTTGCCTTCCATGAAGCCTTTCTGACCCACCTGAGCTGAGCTTTTCCATCGTCCACCACTGTACTCAGCACACTCCTTCATCATTGCCCTCATCACTTTCTTCTGTCATGCCCAGTGCCCCTCCTAGACTATGCCTTCATTGAAGGCAGGAACCCAGCTCATATTTGTAGCCAGGATATGGTGAAAATACATAACAACTGGTGCAGCACAGGCACTAACCATCAGAACAGGGTCCTGGAGGCCCTTACAATGCTAGGGGTTTGGAGGGCTCCTGCAAGAGGGGCTGCATGGCCAGTAAGGGGGCTACTCATGGGCCTAGGGCAGAGGTTCTATCAACTGACATGGAAACATTTCAATACTTTTAACAACTGGGGTGGCTGTACCAGTGCATACTGAGTGATTATGCACTTGGATTAATGAATTCCTAATAATGATAATGTTTACCAAGCACTGTGCTAGACATAGTATATGCATTATTTAGCAAATGTATAAAGTTCTGAAAGTAGGTATCATTATCTTCATTTACATTAACCTACTTAAAGCTCCATTGTGGGGTCATGGGGCTAGATTGCCTGCCTCCCCTTCTGACTGCTGTGTGACCTTTGGAAAGTCATCTCACCTTTAGGTGAAATGGGAAATCCATATTCTAGTTTGTTTACGTAGGCAAGTTATTTAACCCCTTGTGCCTCAGTCTCCTGTGAAAAATGGGAATAATAAAAATAACTAAATTGCTTAGTACAGTTCCTAGCACCATATAAGCACTTAAAATTCTTAGTTATTATTGTTATTATAGTTATTGTTATTACACCAGTGCCTAGCACAGTTCTGAACACATAGTAGGTACACTCTTAGTACTTGTTGAATTTTTAATGCTTTTTCTGCTGTACCACAAAATAGGTGCTTAATAATTGTCTGATGACTTTTAAGTTGCACATTATCACTATCATTATCAGGATTTTCTTTGATCCTGAGCCAACAAAATGGAACCTTTAGAACTCATGTCTGGAGGGCCCGAGTTCTTATGATCAGGAAACTTCACCCCCACCTACCAAAAAAAGTGGGATGATAGCATATTCTTCTAAGCGTTAGCAAGCAGGAACTGAGTTAGAATTTGCCATCATCCATCTTTGAGATTTTGTCAGTTGGAAAAAGAAGTTCGCAGCATAATCAGAAACAGTAGGGTTGTCAGAAGAACAGAGGAAGCAACTGCTCTGGAAGAAAAGGCCAGAGCACCTCCCACAGGTCTGTTCTGTCTTTTCACCCCTCTGCTGGGCACAGGCAGATTAGTACAAGGAGCTTTGGGCTTTGCTGTTCCCACAGCTGTCTGAGGCTACTGAGGCGCTATCTGGGCTCAAGCCTGTGGATTCCTGTCAGCACAGGGCTGCTCTGCCCACTGCTGTTGACACTATTTACGCCCTTGTTTACACAACTAATTGAAGGTTAAGTATTATCAGACGATTTAAGATCTTAACCTGCCTTATATTGCGTCTAGTCTGTGCAAACCCACTATAGACTATGCACACAGTAGCGATGTGAGAAGTAACAATTAGTAAGAAGGGAGTTGGTGAAAGAAAAATAAGTTATTTGCACTTATTTATCCCTACCTTTCAATATTAGGACATTTTCAATTGGTGGGGGGTGAGCGGCAGTGTCAAAGTTGCTTATGCAATCAAATAGTCATTTGTATAACATACTAAATTTTTAGGGGGAAAAGATCTATAAGAATACATTATTAGCACTTTATGTAAACGATTTTTGTGTAAGTGATACTCCTTTTTTTCTTCTGAGAACAGACAAATCCACTTTTTTTTTTTTCTTCTTTTTTTTGGAGACAGAATCTCACTCTGTTGCCCAGGCTGGAGTGCAGTGGTGTGATCATGGCCCACTGCAACTTCTGCCTCTTAGTCTTCCACGTAGCTGGGACAACAGGCGCGTGCCACCACAATGGCTAATTTTTGTATTTTTAATAGAGATGGGGTTTCACCATATTGGCTAGGCTGGTCTCAAACTCCTGACCTCAATTGATCCACCTGCTTCGGTCTTCCAAAGTGCTGGGATGACAGGTATGAGCCACTGCACCTGGCCCAAATCCACTTTTTAATTTGTTCCTTTTTTCTCTCACCATTCTGAATATTGTACTTTTTTTTCTCTCTCTCTCTCAGCTGCTTGCTTTTCTTTTTTCTTTTCTTTTCTTTTTTTGAGATGGAGCCTTACTCTGTCACCCAGGCTGGAGTGCAATGGCACAATCTTGGCTCACTGCAGCCTCCACCTCCCAGGTTCAAGCAGTTCTCTTGCCTCAGCCTCCCGAGTAGCTGGGACTACAGACATGCACCACCATGCCTGGCTAATTTTTGTATTTTCAGTAGAGACAGGATTTCGCCGTGTTGGCCAGGATGGTCTTGATCTCTTGACCTCATGATCCGCCAGCCTCAGCCTCCCAAAGTGCTGGGATTATAGGTGTGAGCCACCATGCCGGGCCCTGGCTGCTTGATTTTCTATATAATTTTTAAATTTCCCAATGGTGTTTGACTAGGAATGGGCGCCAAAACCTGTCTTTTTCCCTCCTCCCCATTTTCTTTCCTAAACTGCTTACAACCCTGCCCACTTCTTGTGCTAAATGTTGAATCTTTGTTCAGAGAATCTTAAATTGTTTGTTTTTATTTTTTTGCTGTTTGTTTGTTTGTTTGTTTTAGACAGAGTCTTGCTCTGTCGCCCAGGCTGGAGTACAGTGGTGGGATCTCAGCTCACTGCAACCTCCGCATCCTGGGTTCGAGAGACTCTTGTATCTTAGCCTCCCTGGGATTACAGGCGTGCGCCACCACACCTGGTTAATTTTTTTGTATTTTTGGTAGAGATGAGGTTTCACCATGTTGGCCAGGCTGGTCTTGAATTCCTGACCTCAAGTGATCTACCAGCCTCAGCCTCCCAAAATGCTGGGATTACAGGCGTGAGCCATTGCACCGGCCCCTAGAGAACCTTAAATTGTTTTTATGATCAACTTTTTCAGATCCTGTCTCCTTTAAGACTCCTAAGGAAAACAGATTCTTCAATAAGGGTAGAGCAATCAAACTCATTAAAATGAACCTAGGATCCTATCAAGCTGCAGAATGAGAAACCACCATATAAAACCCTAGACCTGTGCTATTCACTACATGTGGCTAGTGAGCACTTGAAATGTGTTAAGTACAACTGAGGAACTGCATTTTACATTTATGTAATTTTAATCGATTTAAATTTAAAAATTGAAGCAGAATACATGTTTCCTGAAACCCAACCTTATCGTGTCATGTTTTTGAATTTTGAAAATCTAGCATCTCGGCCGGGCGCGGTGGCTCAAGCCTGTAATCCTAGCACTTTGGGAGGCCGAGACGGGCGGATCACGAGGTCAGGAGATCGAGACCATCCTGGCTAACACGGTGAAACCCCGTCTCTACTAAAAAATACAAAAAACTAGCCGGGCAAGGTGGCGGGCGCCTGTAGTCCTAGCTACTCCGGAGGCTGAGGCAGGAGAATGGCGTGAACCCAGGAGGCGGAGCTTGCAATGAGCTGAGATCGTGCCACTGCACTCCAGCCTGGGCGACAGAGCAAGACTCCGTCTCAAAAAAAAAAAA